>NC_060281.1:70171882-70254614 GCF_021613505.1 Equus quagga | reverse complement strand
CGGCGGCCTGCGCCTCCGTCAGGCCACGCGGGGAGCGGCGCGAGGCCCGGCTAGGGGCCGCCCCCGCCCGCCACAGCCCGCCGCCCGCCGCCCGCGGGGCCTCGGCCGGAAGAACCTGGCGAACTCGGGGCTCCCGCGCTGGCGGCCGGCCGGCCTGCTGCGCCCCCGCCCGCAGCCCGAGCCCCACAGGCCTGGGCGCGCTCTCGGCGGGGAGGCCCCCTCGGCTCCTCAGGCCCCCGGGCTTGTCTGCCGGGGGGCTTTGCTACAGTGCCAGCGGAGCCAGGGGCACCGCGGGAGGGAGCGAGTGGACTCGTGGGAATTGTCGCTCAAATAGCTGTAAAAAACGAAGTTCCTCGGGGGTAAAGTGAAATCTAGGGGAACAACGGGCGTCGGGCTTCATAAGGCCTTTGGAATGTTGTGGACAAGCCAAAGGTAGTTAACTGAAGCCCAAACTTAGATGCGGGTACCTATATCGGTTACAGACCACATTTGTAGGAAATAGGCATCAAGCAGTTTCCCAAGGCACCAAATATGACCTGGGCCAAGAAAAATGAACATGCTCGCTGGCCATCAGAAGTAGTAGGAGTCACAGTAGCCAGAGGGTATGCGTGAAGTTCTAGTCCTTGACCTCAAGAAGGAACTGGAAGAGGATGAGAAATAGCTTCATCTTGACTCTCCAATTGGAAAATAGAGACCAAGAGGTATTGGGTGAAACTTAAAAGAAAATGTTAAGTGTATATTTAGATTGAGCAAGGATGGACTTGTTTGCCAAGATCTGAATTAACCAGGGCACACCTAAAACCTAGTGGTAGTCACCCACCAATAAGTCTCACCTTACATGGCTGAGAGGAGACCTGAGGGCTTTCTCCTGGAAGGGCAAGTGCACACCAAAACTAAAGCAGTCCAAGATGAGTTCAGACGAGGTCAGGGGGAGCAAAACCCACCAGAGGCTGTTCATCTCCTTGGGTTACTGTCAGAACTGGAGACTGGATGGGCCAGGCAAGCCCCCCTTACGTGACTCGCCTCAAAATACCAGTCTTATGATGATCACACTGGCACAGGTGAAGGTGTCCCATCAAATACCAAACCCTCAACCCCTTCCCTCCACCGAGAGGTACCTAAGACCCATTAAGATTTTCAGAGCATCACAGAGCTCCAGAGTGAGGCTCAGTGCCTGTACACCAGTCAGAACTGAGCACCTGGACAGATACCATTGGGACGCTGCAACGCCTGTACTCAAACCACTAACTCAGAGGACTCAACACTATTAAAAACCAGATCCCAGTTAGCTGGAAGGAATAAATACACCAATATCACAAGACAGCTCACAGCCACAAATATTTATTGAGTGCCTGTACGCAAGAATGGAGACATGGTCCCTGCTCTCGTGGAGCTTACAATTTCACTCCAGGATCTGACCAGATTTAACCGCAACAAGCACTTGTCTGTCTAATCAGCAGCAGCACTACAGGAAGCAAAGTTTTCACATTATATTGCTCACTGTTACTGTGAAAGTGTAAATAAAACAATTATCTTTGAAGTCTGTGCTCATAGCAATGATGTGGTGTATAATGTCCGGCAAATGCAAATTTATGGCTTGATTCCTCCCATTGGAGAGGAGTCTATTGAAGTAAAACACCAATCAGAAGGGGAAAGCTTAGTAACACAGGTCCTAAGAATACGGGTAGAGTTTATGATCAAACTGCCACACAACTCTTGGCAGGGCAGGAAATTATTTCCTGCAAAATGTGTGCAATACAATAGGTTTAATCAGACCTGCAGATCTCATAACCATACACAATCACTCATGATGGGTAAATATGATTTACCTTTATGACTCCTAAAGGGCACCTAAAGGTGTGCATTTATTTTTTAAAGCTTCTTAAAGACTCACAGCATAAGTGGCACATTAAAATTCAGTGAAAACAGTTTTTGAGATATCTCAAAATTAAAATGACAAAAATGTCTAATTTTACTACATATCTAAGTGCAGAGTTCAGACTGCAAATAGCATTCAGCAAAGCACCTGGGCTTTTCTGAGTTAAAAATGGGACTGTCTTGGTTGCTTATCAAACTCTATAAAATAATAATATTCATATAGATCTTCTAACGGCCAGTGGCAGGCACCTCCTTTGTGCAGTCCTGCCTTCACAGGCTGTCACCTTTAGACAGCTAACTAGGGAACATTCAAGGAAGGAATTATTTTGATTACATTGGCAATACTTTTCAAAGGGAAATGTCCTGTATTTATATCAAATAACTCCAAATTACCTGTTTTAAGATCAAAGTGCTTCTGAACTTACACTCAACAGGTTATCTTTTTTTTTTGTCATAAAAAAAATAACTCTCACACAAGAGGGAAGCTCATTTAAACTCCAAGAAAGCTCATTTTTTGCAAAATGGTGGAAAGACCATCTTAGACCACTTAACAGAAATGTCAACCAACCCAATGTAGTTTTTAAGTCAATTGCTGGGGACATAATCTACTTTTCTATTTTTAAAAAGTACTAAATCCCTACTTCAAAATTCTGTTTAACTCAGTATGAATCTGAAATGTACTATTTACTGAAAATTTACTAAGCACCAGGCACTTTATATAATCTCCCTTAATGGAAGCTTTTTATCAGTTCATCTTAGCTTTTACTGCAGAGGAAGGCAGGCCTGAGCCCAAGTGTGACCTGGGTCTGCCTGGTCTCCTGTCCCTGGCCCAGCTTCTGCATCCCGGCTCGCCCTCTGAGCTGCATTGACTATTGCTTCGGCTGGAACACATATTTTAACTGGAGCTCCCAAAGGGCGTTTCCCCACTTCAGGAGCTTTGTAAGGGAACGGCAGGGGCAGAGCCAGGTGAAAGGAGAGCCTTAACTCTATTTGCATTTGAGAAGGCACTTCCCGCTGCAGAAGATTCACTGAGGTCTTCACTAACTGCAGCTCAGCCCAGCCGGCAACAAGAGCAGTTTACCTCCCTGGTGTAAGAGTCGCTTTTTCAGACGGCCACCTTTTCCACTTTTAGGGCGAGTTGTTGTGGAGCTGAGTGTCCTAAGTTAAGCATTACCGAAGGGAGAGACGGCTAAAAGGATTTTCCTTGGTTTCCCTCTTCACAGCTATGAAGAGAAAAAATTAAAAAAAAAAAAGTGACTGATACTTCCAATCTATTACACACTTCAAAAATCAAAGCATGTTTTCTGAGAGAGAGGCACAGAAAATGTGTTGATGGAGCTTAATACCTTTCTGGGAATAAGCCAGTACAGACTACTAAGAAGATAACTCCTTGACAAGATAAAACTGTAATCTCTTCTGAACGGCAATTTCCGAGTCTTAGGAAGGTAGCGGACTTTACAATAAAAATAGGGAACAATGAAAGATCCTAATAATTTCAAGTTCACTCTTAACAACATATACTGGACACACTGTAGGGAACATCATCAGTAAAGTCAATCCCTTTATTAGGTCTGGACACAAGCTGTACTGGACCTTGATTAAATGAACTTTTTCTTTACTGTCACTATGAGATTAAAAAAAAAGGCTAGAAAAAGATACCAAGAATAAAGGCACTTGATTCTGTTATGAGCAATTTTGATTAGACAGGCATCTTCAACTGGGGTGCAGGAGCTAGCTGGGAGCTGAGGTTCCGTTCTCGAGAGGAGCAGGAGAGGGGCTGTCAGACGGCCCCTCCTTGCGGAGAAGCCCCCCAGGCTGAGAAGGAGCATGGCTATGGGCCCCCGGCTGAGCTCCAGCCGGTGCAGCTTTGGTGAAGGGTACTCAAAGGTCATCTGAGACCCCTGCTCGAAGGCATGTATATCCGCTAATGGAATAACGGTTGGCTTGGTGCACTGTAACTATATGCTATTAAGAGCTACACGCGGAGAAGAATAAGCTCAAAAGTAAAGCAAAACTTAAAACCTGAGCATTTTCAATGGGAATCAATTTTGAAAGTTTGGAATGAGTCCATTTATCATCATGTGTCGAGCTGAAACATGTGGGCGCTAGGTTCTGACAGGCAACCAAAAAGTGGACTTAAACAGCCCAGACTTGACCAGCAGACAGGACACAGACCTGCTAGAGCTCCTGATCAGCACACAGCCTCCTGTCAAGGGGCTACTTCCAAGGGCCAGGAGCTGCTGCCAATGCCATGGGCTGGAGCCCTCCAGCAAGGCCATAAAGGCACCAGGCTCTATCCAGACATAGTCTCTGTCCATTAACAAGCAGAGTAGCTTTTTCTGATCTCAATCTAGTGTTCTTACCACATCTACTATGGGAGCATTTATTTTTTCTTTTGGCAGGAGTGGAGGGAGTGGAGAGAGGTTACAAATGTCTGCATGACGAGTGACTGACAGCTGAAGCCTTGCACATTGAGGAAGCCAGGGCTGCTCTTACTACCTCACTGGATGGTGGCCTGCATTTCCTCAAAGCTTTCTCAACCTACCATCAAGGGTGGGACACAAGTTATGCTCAGAATGATGGACAGAAAGCTACAGCTCTCCAATTGTTCAACTTTTTCTGAAAAGTACTAACATATATGACAAAATTAGAGAATTACATCCCTCTCATTCTTCCTTCCTTATAAACAATAAAGTTTAAGAGAAACAAAATGAGTTATATTCATGTAGTTTTGAAAGCGTTCCAATATTCCATTATTTCCATTATTACTATTCTAATATTCACTCTAAGACATGTTTCGAAAAGGAACTGCATTATCATTTTTAAAAAACCTCAACACAACTAAAATCCAGATTTTTTTTGCATTCAGCATGTATTAGTCTATCATTATGAAAGCTGTTCTTATGCATTTATTTTTTAAAAAATCATATTCACAATGTAGAACAAGTTTATAAAATTGGTGTGCAAAGTTAATTGTAAAAGGATAACACTATTTAGAAACAAGCTGCCTCCAGTGTTCACGTTTCCTTATTCTTGATATAAATTGGAGACATATACTATTTAAAAATAATACTTTTTAAATAGTAAAATATACAAGAGATTCCTGAGCATAACAAAAATATCTTGAAAATATGTGGCCATTTGAAGTATAAAATAGCAAGTGTAAAGAAGAGCATGATTGTAAAACTACTGTTTGAAGGCCTATAAACAGTACAAAATAGTTTGCCTTTTCTGAGTGCGTAATTATACATTAGTGCAAACAAAAATGTCTCAAAATTTAATGGCTACAAATCTCAGAGATTTGCAGAGGTGCGCAAAACATGAAATTTCTTCAATGTCATGCGAACTGAGCCCAGTTCTCGATTAATCCTTTCCAAACGATCTTCCAAGGCTTCCTAGGTGAAAATAATGGAGAAAGTTCAATTAGAATTCTACATCAAGTTCACCGGTTCAATAATTACCACCAAACCAACCTTTCTTCTAGCAAACAATAAGTATAAACAGTAAAATTACAAAATTATTTTGTTTTTTACACGTCACCTTTATATTATTTCTCTTCAACTCAACAGTGTGAATCAACTTTTGCAAGCATTCAAAAGAACTGCTGCACTTTGAAATATTCTCAGCATGTTGGTACCCTGAGCACATGGAAATCCTAGTGATAGCAACACAGCCGAGAGGCAGGACATCACACTTTGACTTCGCTGAACTGAGAACAAGACGCAAGAGGAACCTGGGAGGCACTTCACACATTTCACCAGGAGAAACGGACACGGCTGAGGGGTGCCATATCCCACCTACACGTCTATCAACTCTTCCGACCACAATTTCTTTACAAAGGAAAAGAACACTGGAGGAGACTTCCAAGAACAAGAGATTTCACAATGAATTAATCTAACAACTGCTATTTAAAAATAAATAGGAGGCCAGCCCAGTGGTGCAGCGGTTAAGTTTGCACGTTCCGCTTCTTGGCGGCCCACGGTTCGCTGGTTTGGATCCCGGGTGCAGACATGGCACCACTTGGCAAAAGCCATGCTGTGGTAGGCGTCCCACATATAAAGGAGAGGAAGATGGGCATGGATGTTAGCTCAGGGCCAGTCTTCCTCAGCAAAAAGAGGAGGATCGGCAGTAGTTAGCTCAGGGCTAATCTTCTTCTTCAAAAAAACCCAAATAAATAAAAATAAATAGTACTACTGTTAAATAAATAGTACCTGGAATATATATTATTTTAAATACTTTATTCAGTATTAGCTCCAATGGTATCCTGAAATAAAACTTAATTTTCTCTTAAAAAATCGTTCTCTCTCTAACTGTAATTATAAAAAGATTACACTTTCATTATAGAATATTTAGAAGACAGATGAGTAAAAAGTAATACACCACTGTTCCTCTTTCCTGTTTTTTCTGCAGATATGCACACCATTTTTAAGAAGAAAAATAAAAACAGAATCCAACTCTCTACTTCAAAATGTTTTCCAAATCAACTTTTCTTGTTATGAAATATATCCTTCTATGATATTGTTTTAAATTAACGTGCAATATTCCATCAGATATACCATACTTAACCAAGAATCTTTTAGTAGAAATTTAGGTTGCTTCCAATTTAGATATCATAAATAATGCTCCAATAAATATTCTTAAACATAACTCTTTGCAGATACCTCTTTTCACATATCTATATCTCTTTGCACATATCTGTAAGTATTGCCTTAGGAATCACTCCTAGAAGTAAAAACGCTGGGTCTAAAGAAATACAAAATTCCAAGTTTTGGACACATGTCAAGCTGTGCTCCAGAAAGTCTGTAACAATTTCTACTTCCACCTATGGTCTATGGGAATAAGCTTTCCCACCCTGGATATTGTTAAGACATATCTGCCAATGCAATAGCTTAAAAAACGATGCTTTTGTTTAAATGTATATATATATATTTTTTATTCACTGGGGAGGCCGAATATTTTTCATCTTTTTTTTGCCCAATTTTACCTTTTTCACTTATAAATCATATATATGCATCTTCATCCCCTTTTTGCTGCCATTTGTCTTCTTACTGGACTGAACTAGTTTGACATATATAAACAGAAATTAACACCCTGTAAGTCTTATTTTAAGCGCTTATAATCATTATATAAAAATACATTAAACAAACGTTTCAGATAGATTTAGAATCTGAATATCAACAAGTTTTTCTTCTGCTTTTCCAGTAAACTATTTTAAGAAGAGCTTCATGTGTTGAGTCTTATAACTTATTAAATAAAAACTTTCAGAACAATAAAAAGACTCAAAGACAGAAAAAAAGAGAAGTTAGAGACACAGGCCCTAGAAAAAGACCTCTGCTATTTTCATTGTGTTTTTCTTCCCTTCTGGTATTACAGATCAATCTGAAAATGAACTTTTCCTGGAGTTAAGGCACTGAAAAGCCAAAACATGCAGTTATATAAGAGACATATACTTGTTATGTTTAAAATGTTACAAAAAGAGCAGATTTAAAATGTCCCATGGTTTCATGCATTTTAATTCTCTTTGAAAAGCAACTAAAATACACACAGGCCACACTTGCTCAACAGTGGAATCACCTCTCTTTCTCTCTCTCTCTAACCCCTACAGCTATTCCAGCTGCAAAGTGCAACTGTTTTACACGTTTACTAAATGGAAAGGGGTTCAGAAATAAATTACAGATTGGAGGGGAAAAAACAAACACAAAAAGGGGGATTTCATGTGAGAGCATTAATTTAACAATGTAAAATCTGATAAGGCATATCGCCATTTGCTCCAACGTTAGTTTCTTGAAACCACAATGGCATGACCACCTTTTTCTTGAGGTATGAAGGTAAAATCAGTTTTTATTCGTGAAAGCTAGCATGCAGTTATAGAATATGCTATAGTCACCAAAGACTTCCTATAAAGGCTAAAAGTTTGGTGGTTTTTTTGAGGAAGACTAGCCCTGAGCTAACATCTGCTGCCAATCCTCCTCTTTTTGCTGAGGAAGACTGGCCCTGAGCTCACATCCATGCCCATGCTCCTCCACTGTACATATGGGACGCCTACCACAGCATGGCTTGAGAAGCGGTGCCATATCCGCACCTGGGATCCGAACCGGCGAACCTGGGGCTGCCGAAGTGGAACATGCACACTTAACCGCTGCACCACCAGGCCGGCCACAAGGCCAACAGTTTTGACCGACTGCATCAGCGTGCCTAAAAGTCATGATTTAAAAACATCATCTTGGATAAATGGAGCACGGACTAGCATCAGCCTCTAAAGCAGATTCAGACTAAGACATTTCACCTGATTTAATCTCGTCTGCAAAGTGATTCGTCCTCCAGTAGAAGGCATCCGACTTAGTGCTGCCTCAATCTGTTAACACAAAAAGATGTTTAAATAAAAATAGAAGAATTCTAATTACCGGCAGGGAGGTTTGTAACAGAATGGAAAGACAAGACTTCAGCCTAGTATTTTCTTGTCCATCTTGTCGTCACATAAGTTCCTCCCGTCATGATTAGCAAGGACAGCTCGGCTCGCACGCTCTTCCGGTGCAGCTTTGCTGTGGTACCCACGGCAACCTCCTGGGATAGGTTGGCCTCCACAATTCCCTTCTGACTATTCCTAAGACATCAGGGTTAAGTTCAGAAGAAGATTTTTTAAAAATTTTGTTTGTTTTTACCTGGTCCTTTTCTTTTGTAAGTTCATCAAAAAACCGCTCCATTTCAGCTAGGGTCCTAATTTTTGCTGTATATTCAAAATCATCACCATGTGGTGCTCCGCAAGCAGGCTGACACTGTTCATAGCTAACCGACTTATTCTTCTCCCAGGCTGTTCTCACAGAGGGTTTCTTCACTCCATTTGGCAACAGTTCGAGGGAAGAGCTATGATTAACATGGGTGTCAGTGGCTTTTTCAGAATATTTTTTTTCTGTCCAAGAGAAAAAAAATTGTTTCTTATCAATTTTTCTAATAGATCATATATATACTAAATAGGTTACGATCTTATTTTTTCAGCACTTATTCTCCACAGAATTCTAAAAGCTTTGCCCTCAGTTTGACAAGCTTCACCACTTCCCTGATGGACACACGCAAACTCAAATGCACTGTAAGTAAACTTAAAGCGAAAAAGCTTAAAAACCAAGCACCACATTCACTGGACACACACCAACATTAACATTTTAAGGACCGACTCAAATGATTTCATATACATTATCTTATAACTTTATTCCAAACTTAAAATATAAATGAGAAAAAAGAAAAAAAATCACTCAAAGCTTAAGTTGCACATAAGTTATAGAATATGAAAGTACAGTCATGCGCCACATAATGCCGTTTTCATTAAGGATAGACCACACACATGATGGTGGTCCAAAAGCCTAGGTGTGCAGTGGCTCTACCGTCTCGGCGTGTGTAGCGCTCTGTGACGTTTGCACAATGACGGAATCGCCTGACGATGCATTTCTCAGAACACATCCCCATCATTAAGCGATGCATGACTGTAAAGAAAAAACTGAACAGTATGGCCCTGGTAGTTAAACACTAACATTCCTTGTACCTCAGTTTCCCTATTTTTCAATGAGGACAACAACACTGACACACAATATGAGCATCATGAATGCTTATTTTTAGAGGCCCTTGGGTAGAAAAATATTTAAGTGCAGGGTATTATAATATTTAGAACCTTAAAACAATACCAGAAACTCACAAAATGAATGACTTAAAGCCATAAGTAATAATTTTTTAGTAAAAGATACCTTCTGAGCCATCTAGAGGAAGAAACTGGAGTTGTTTTCTTGGGTTGGTATGTTGTAACGTAGACACAGGAACAGTATCTAAATCATCCAAAAGTATATCAAATCTATTGAATGAAGCAAGTTACTTGTGAGAAAAAAATGTTAACTGATTTTCCCTATCTCCACTAGAAAGATGAGCTGGCATCCAGTTAATTCACATATCTATATTTTTGTCTTTAAAAAAAGACGGTCATATAATTTTCTAAAACTGGAATTTAACATATATTTTCAAACACAAAATTATATGCACATAGTAGAGCCTTCAAGCATTTCCCCATACATTCTCTCAATTTATCTTTATGACAACCTTATAACATAGGCAGGGCAGGCATTATTATCCCCGTTTTATAGAAGGGGAAACTGAGGCTCAATGTGCTTAGGTAATCTCTCCAGGAGCCTCATGGAGCTGGGAAACCAGCTCTCCTGTCTTAGGAGTCAGTCCTGCTGACCACACTTCAGAGAGGACAATTTTCTCCAGAGCACACATAAACTTAGGGTTAGTGCCAGGGCCATACCAGGACAGCCCACTTTCTTGTACAAATGGCTCAAGAATTTCCCCATATCGTACACCTTTTCAGGAAAACAAAGAATTATCATTCTACATCCAAAAACTAGAAGGGGTTCTAAGGTGGTATTTAAAATTTACTAGTAGCCAGTTTATGTAGTTTAAAAACTGTTTCCATGTATTATAGTGCTTTTCTATTTTTAGTACGACGATCATTTAAATGATTTGAATCCACAGGGTTCCATTAACAACTGAAAAATCAGTAATAGCTAGAGGCATAAGTTAACATTGTAAAAAATCAATAACATATCTACTTTATTCTACAATTTTACAGAACTTACCGAATCGGACTGCTTTCATTTTTGCTAAGCAGATGACTAAATCCTGGAGACAAATTTTCTTTAGGAGATCGCTTTGGACTATAAGCCACAGTCACTGGTGTTAACATAATCTCTCTTTTTGCTACAGAAGAAAACAAAGAGGAAATAAATATTTTTTCCTTCTATATGTGTGTCATATTGGTGGAACATAGTTTCCTTTTCAGGATGTTTTTTCAAACTCTAAAAGGAATTACATTTTCATTGTTAAACTTTTTGAAGAAGGATCATCTCTGTATGACTCCACTCATATGAGGAATTTAAAAATGTGGACAAAGAGAACAGATTAGTGGATACCAGGGGAAAGGTGGGGTGGGGGATGGGCACAAAGGGTGAAGTGGTGCCCCTACAACACGAATGACAAACATTAATGTACAAGTGAAATCACACAAGACTGTAACCTATCATTAACTCAATAAAAAAAACTAAAAATAAAAACTTTTTGGAAGATAAGAGTATACAAAATAAAAATAATTCATAATCCTAACATCTAGAGGGAACCACTGTCAACATTTTAGTATATCAGACTGTAGTTTCAGCACTCTGACTCAAAACTGGTTTTTCAGGATTTTAGAAGTCGACTGGAAATAAGATGGAAACACCATAGTGCTAGCGAGCATTCCTGTAACAGTCATATACGAATCTCCTCTGCTGTTATGAACACAGAATTGAGGATATGGAAATCCAATGCGTAACTTTAAAGCCATACTTGTAATTGGATAAAGAAAAAGGTGACTAATGCGAGCAACCTTAGGTAAATGTATGAAAAACATCACCTTTTTCAGGCTAGCTTAATTTGTTTGAACTAATGCTTAATTAGACGGTTGTCTACCATGTCAAAAACTGTGACGTACTATTAGTTGCCAAAAATTTGCAGGACACACCAAAAATCTTACTTCAATAAACTGAGAATTTCTTCAGTTGTAGTCATCGTATCCGTGCATTCAGACAACGTTATTATTGACAAGATCTATTTAGGGATCCTGTGCTCTGAGCACACTACCAGGTGTGAGGGAGAGGATAAGGGAGACAAACATCAAACCGTGTGCACGACTGAGGTAGCCCTCTTTCGAGCCCAAGAGATACAGACATCGAACTCTTACTTGGAGTACTTGATTTACGATTTGAAGGTGGTAAAGATGACGATCTCTGTGAAGCAGAATTAAATCTCTTTTGTCTTTGCTGGGCACCTTTCTCTGGGGACCGACTTGCATTGACTGAAGTTTCACTTTGCTGAGGGTTCACTAATTCTATAACAGAAAAATGTAAAGGAAAAAAATCAAACAAAACAAACCCAGCTTCAGCTATCTGCCTTTATTAACAGACGGTTACGCCAAGCAAGCAATTAACCTCAGTACCTAGGTTCTAATGATTATTTGCAAACGCACCACATTATCATCATAAAAAATGCTTGATGAAGAAAAATGTGGGAGTTTATAATGGATTCATTCTGATTCCCTGTTTACAACCGGCACTCAAGGTGATTTTTTCAACAGAGTTTATTTTTAGAAATCAGGTCACTAATTTATTTACTAGGAGATACTGCTTTGGAGAAGCAACACCAAAGACGTTAATGACGTGATTAGCAGGCTCAACCAAGTAAGCTCCAGAGAAAGCACAAGGACCTGCGACAAAACAGTATTACAGATATTTCCTGTCCCACTGATAGATGCTCAGGAACCAAGCAAGGAAGAGTAGGAAATGCAACATCTTCATTTACGATTACCAAATGTCTGTCATAAGTTTTCCATGTATGCAAGTAAGACAAACGGATGTAGAAATTTGTCAAATATCCTTAAGAATGCCAGGTCAATCTTTAATAATCAGAATGTAACAGATAATTTGCTTTGTATAAAAGGTATGTGTTGCCATGACTGTGATAAGTTATTAATTAGGGGATTCAATTATCTATGAAATGGGGCTCAAGCAGGAGTAAAATAAACTTTTTATTTCACTACTTGAGGAATTTCATTTTAAAGAAGGTAATATAACTGCGAGAGAAAGGAGAAGATATCTATGCATCTATCTATATGAAACAAGGAATAAAATACTTACTATTTGACGTGTCTTCTTTCTCTGTTTGTGTGCCCCAATTTTTAAGTATTTTTTCTTCATCGAGTTCTTTCAAAGCTTTCATGATTGGTGTGTCTGAAGTCTCTCTCTGTTTTTTTATCAATAAGCTTGTTGGTGTACTTCCAGGGGAAGAATCCTTTTCCGGAGGAGAATGGTACCTTAAATGAGAATCACAGGACACACAGTGCTATGGACTGAATTTCTGTGCCGCTCCAAGTTCTTACGTTGAAGCGCCAATCTCCACTGTCATGGTTATCTGGGGTCTTGGGGAGATGATTAGGTTTAGAGGAGATCCTGAGGGTGGATCCCCTACGATGGGATTTGTGTCCTTATAAAAGAGGAATAGACCTGTCTCTGCATGCAGGCACCCAGGACAGGCCATGTGAGGAGAGACCCAGGAAGAGGGTCCTCACCAAGACCCCAACCATGCTGGCCCCCTCATCTCGGACTTCCAGCCTCAGAACTGTAGGAAATAAATGTTTGATGTTTAAACCCACCCAGTGTATGGTAATTCGTTATAGCAGCCTGAACTGAGACACACAGTTTACTGGGATTGTTAGGGGAATAACATGAGCATTCACAATTATACGCCACAATGAATATGTATGCTTCCCAATGCAAATAAATTACACCCGAACCTGCATATAACACACCCGCGCTTCTCAATCCTTTTCACATCCTAGCACATATAGAAATACTATATTTATGTGGCACTCTGGAGTAAATGAATGAGGTTGCTTATGTGGGCCCGGGCGACCCGGAGGGCGAGAGGATCTACGTCTCGTCCTAACCACAAGCCCATGCATGGTGCACCACTGTGCCAGGAGCACAGCGGGGGAAGCTCTGCAGAGCCCAGGAGAGCAAGATCCTGAAAGCATTAGCCTTTCAAAATAAAGTAAAAATCAGATGCTCAAAATTAAGACATTAAAGAAAAAAGGAGATGGCTCTTCACACTTTCCTGCACATTTAAAGGCAACTGGAATCTCTAAGAGAACATAATGGTTCCTAAATAGGATCTTTGACAAGGCTATCTTACCCAGGAACACAGGTCTCCGGCTGGTTATGCACTGTACTATCCTGGGCGTCCAAGGGCTGGCCAGTAAAGATGGAATACTCTGCTCCTGGTATCAACCACTTCCGCCTGCTGACATCTGAGGTTGCTAGTGTGCTGTGAGAGGGAGAAAAGTTCAGCGGCATTATAAGGGTTCTGCTTCAATTTAGACCAAGCACATATCGAAAATGACCTGCTTTCAAATATTACTTACACATTGCACAGCAATTTAAAAACTGCATGTAACAATCTTATTTTAGATACATGAATTCTATTTCACAGTTTTCAGATCCAACTGAATTGTTATTTTAGGTTTCTGTCACTTCTGAGCATTCCTGAATCCCAGTCAAGATTCAGGTACTCTCACATCCACACAGCTCTGAACAGCCCCAAAGAGCCCACTGCCACACTGCCCACACTGCATCTCCTTCATATCCCACCACAGCTCAGGTCTGGCTCGTTCCTCCCAGACCTGCACAGTCCAGCAGAATTTTCTGCAAAAACAGAAACATCCCCTATCTGCAGAGGCCAACAGAGCAGCCACCAGTCACATACTGCTACTGAACACCCGCAATGTGGCTAGTGAAGCTGAAGGACCAATTTTTTTTTTTTTTAAGATTGGCAACAGTTGTTAGCTCAGGTGCCAATTTTTTTTTTCTGCTTTTTCTCCCCATATCCCCCCAGTACATAGTTGTATATTTTAGCTGTGGGTCCTTCTAGTTGTGGCATGTGGGATGCTGCCTCAACATGGCCTGATGAGCAGTACCATGTCTGCGCCCAGGATCCAAACTGGCAAAACCCCAGGCCACCGAAGCAGAGCGCATGAACTTAACCACTTGGCCACGGGGCCAGCCCCTGAAGGACCAATTTTTAAATGTTATTTAATTTTAATTAAATTAAATTTAAATAGCCGCACGTGGCTCCTGGCACTACTTATTGAGCCATGCGCTTCTAGACCATTACTCCCCCACATTCTTATGAAAACCCTGCTCGTCTGAGGCTCACGTCATCATACATTAGTGGTCGTTTGCCGGACTTCGGAACCTGACTCACTTTCTCCGCACCTGCTCCTGCTCTCACACTGGGCAGCATCAGCGTCCACAAGTATGGCTGTCCTGGACCTCTCTCCAATGATCCGATTCTGTTCCTCCTCAGTTGCCCCCCTCAGAGGACACTCACTGGACTTTGTCATCACCAGAGAACACAGCCCCTGCTCAAGGAACCAGTCCTCCAAAGGTTCTTTCGGCTCCCAAGTCAAGCAATACCACACACAGCACTCTGGCCTGCGATCCTCGGCCTCACCATTTTCTACACGTCAACCCCTCCCGGCTTTCCTAGCTCCTCTCTACCTACTCTGGACCACCTATTCCTCATAATTATTCACTGCCTTGACTCCCTTCCCTCTCACCTTCCATCACACCTGACTGGCAGCAAAAACCTAACCCTGATGACTATAACGATCTCACTTCTTAGTGTCTACACTCCTACAGTTGAGCTTTGCTGGAAAAAAGTCACCCAATGCAGACTAGGGTATCAGTACAGAATCACTATCACCATCTCAAGTGGACACCCGACACTGGCTGACAACACAGCTTTCCTGTACTCAGCGAGCTCCGATTCTCCAATGCGACTGTCTTACACCCTCTCTGCCTCCTCAGACCTCTCACCCCAACCCTGACTGTCAGGTGATAACCTCGCATCACACTTCAGAGAAGAAAGAGAAACCATGACACAAGAACTCCTGCCTTCCTCTCTCTGCTCCCTTTCACAACCAAACTTTTTAAGAGTTGTGTCTGGGGCCGACCCCACGGCCAAGTGGTTAAGTTCCTGCGCTCTGCCCCTGGGTTCGCCTGTTCAGATCCTGGGCACAGACCTACACACTGCTCATCAAGCCATGCTGTGGCAGCATCCCACATAGAAGAACTAGAATGACTTAAAACTACAGGGCCGGCCCGGTGGCACAGCGGTTAAGTTTGCACATTCCACTTAGGTGGGCCGGGGTTCACCGGTTCGGATCTCAGGTGTGGACATGGCACTGCTTGGCAAGCCATGCTGTGGTAGGCGTCCCACGTATAAAGTAGAGGAAGATGGGCACGGATGTTAGCTCAGGGCCAGTCTTCCTCAGCAAAAAGAGGAGGACTGGCAGCAGATGTTAGCTCAGGGCTAATCTTCCTCAAAAACATAAAATAAAATAAAATAAATAAATAAAAGTAGGATATACAACTATGTACCAGGGCTTTGGGGGAGGGGAGCAAGAGGAAGATTGGCAACAGATGTTAGCTCAGGGCCAATCGTCCTTACCAAAGAAAGGTTGCCTTAAAAAAAAAAAAAGTTGCCCCTTCTATCTATTTTCATTTCAACTTCCAGTCACTCCTTTCCTCCTTTTTTCCTCAATTTTTAAATTAAGAAACATTTCAAAAATTGTTAGAAAATTACAAAGAACAGTGTAACACACTCACTCATACTTAGTTTTAACAAATGCTAACATCTTGCCATACTTTTTTTAATTTTAAGGCAAAATTACACATGTATTGTTGTTTGTATTTTTTAAATTACATAAAAGGTATAACATAGACATCCATTTAATGCTTTTCCTACTCAACATCATGTTTGAGATTTACTCATGTTAATACATAAAGCTCTATCATTTTAATCATTTATCTACAGTATGAATATATCAGTTATCTATTCCTTCTCTTGTTGGTGGATGTTTAGGTTCGAATATATCACCTTTAACAATGCTGCAAGTGACAGGTGTAAGAATCTAAGGTAAATATCTAAAACTAGAGCTGTGGATTTTGGGGTGTCCACGTCTTTAGTCTTACTGGATACTGACCACTCTCCAGATGAGCTGTACCGATTTCCAGTCCAACCAGGAGTTTGCAAGTTCCTAGCTCTTCACATCTTTGCAAACTTTACAATGAGTAGACTGTAAGTGTGGCCTGGCTGATGGTGTGAGTGGCCTCCCATTATTGTTTTAATTTGCATTTTTCTGACTACTAGCGAAATGAGCATCTTTTCATTTTTATTAGCCATGTAGGTTTCTTTTTATGTGAACTGCTTGTTTACTGAAGAGGTTTTATTGTTTGTTTATTGAGGAGGTTCTTTTTCTTATTGATTTGTAGGAGTTCTATATATTCTGAATACTAATCCTTGATCGGTTCCTGTTGATTTTAAAATTATAAAATATTTCAACCATGCATAGATATACAGATAATACCCAGGCACCAACCATCCCACTTTATAAAATCTTGATCCTTTGCTACATACTCTTTAGATTTCCAAAGAGTGGAACACTACGGACACAACTAGAGTCCCCTGAGTTCCTCTCCAATCTCATCCCTCCCAAAAGCAACCGCTGATAGTAATTTGTGTTCAGCATTCTCATGCGTGTTTTTATACTTTCACTACATCTGTATGAATCCATAAGATGTGCAGAAGTTTCACATGCTCAAGTCGATATAAATAGTATCCATCCTATTTCTTCTGCAACTAGTTTTTTGTTGTTGTTCCACATTATGTTCTTAAGAATAAACTACGTTGACGGTCTAGTTCAGGCGTCAGCAAATTTCTTCTGTAAAGAGCCAGATGATAACTATCATAGGGTTTACACACCAGACAGTCTCTGCCACAACTACTCAGCTTCGCTATTGTAGTGCACAGCAGCTACAGACAGTACGTAAGTGAAAAAGCTTGGTGTGTTCCAGTAAAACTTTATTTATGAACACTGAAATATGAGCTTCATATAATTTTCACGTATCATGAAATATTACTCTTTGATTTTTTTTCAAACATTTAAAAACATAAAATGATTCTTTGCTCACAGACCTTAAAAGAACAGGTGTACCAGGAGTTGGCCTGGGGCTGTAGTTTGCCAACCCCTGGTCTGGTGTTGGCACTGTCACGCTGTATAGTATAAGCATATCACAGTATATTAACAGTATATTAACATTCCAGCTGTTAGACGTTTAGGTTGTTTGCATTCTCTCTTCAATACACTACCAACTGGCTTCCACTTCTATCGCTCCATCCAAACTGCTCTCTAGGTCATCAATAACCTCCCGCCTGCAAATCCCACAGACCCTCTCAACCTTCCTCTCACTTGCTCTCTCGGCAGCACTCGACCCAGGAAACTGCCATCAGTTTTCCTCCTAGCTTTCTGGCAGCTCTTTCTCAGGTTCCTTTACCAACTCCTTCTCTACCCGACATCAAAACACTGGGGTTCTTCAGAGCTTTGTCCTGGGACCACTGCTCACTAAACACAACCATCCATCCTATGGCTTTAAGCACTATCTAGAAAGACAACAACAACATTTATAACTCCAGCCTAGACCTTATTTCTTGGCTCCAAACGCAAATTTATAATCGCCTGCTTGATTTCCACTTGGAATTCACATGAATCTCAAACTAAGATATTCAAGATGGAAATTCTGATCTTTACCCGATGGTCTGCTCTTCCCATGTTCAACATGTGGTATTCAGTCGTTTACGACAGAAATGAAGGCGTTAACCCGACACCTCCCTTTCTTACCTTGCCATCCAATTCACAGCCACGTTCTGTGGACTCTACCTGCAGACTCTCTCTCAAATTCTTCTCTTCTGTCCATTTCTACGGCTGACACCCTCTCTCTCCTAGCGCTGCGATAGCCTACCTAGTCTCTCTCCTTCCATTCTTTCCCTCTCCATCTCCTCCTCATGGCAGGTACACTTACAAAATAGCAAACAGATGACACAGTTTTACTATATAAAACCATTCAAGGGCTTCCCAACGGACTTAGAGTAAAATCCAAATTCCCAGCTACGGCTCAGAGAGTGATAGATGCCGGGTCGACAATTTCATCTGGGGCTGCTTCACCCCCTTGCTGGCAATATTCAGCCCATACTAGCCTCCTTCAGGTTCTTTGAGCATAAAGTAAACTCTTTCTTACCTCAGCACTTAGTAAGGCCAATTTCTCTGCCAGGGACATCCCTCTCCTTCCCTCCACATGCCCAGCTGGAACAACTCTACAGCTCACCTCTCTGCTTACATGTCACCTCCACAGAAAGGCCTTCCCTGACCCCAACCCTAGCTTCCATTTTGTTCAATCTCAAATGTTCCATTTCACTTACTTACATATTTTTTTCTTTAGATAATTCACTATGTTCTACTAAGATTAATTAACAAAGACCTAGGAAAAGTTTCCCACTTGACAATTATTATTTAGAAAGGTTAAAGTTTACAACTTAATCTTTTTCCGATAAACATCAATATTATGAAGTTATGATCTACTCATTCAACACTCTTTATTTACACCAAAATCATAATAAAAACCAATTCTAATATGGAAAAAACTTATTCTGTAAACATATCAACATAATGCTCTGAAATTATAACAAAGATAATTTTGAAAAACTAAAAAGAAAAAACTACACGACCTAAGGAAGATCCATCTCCATCGGTCTTTCCATTAACACAGGAATAAAATTTGGGAAATTTTAGGGCTAAAAGAACTTTTGAGACGTTCTAGACCAATGGCATTGTTTTTAAAGATGATAAAAGTGGGCTCCAAAAAAATTAAGTGATTTGCGTAAGGTCACACAGCTGGGCAGAGTCAAAAAACAAAAATATCCCAAGTCTCCTTACTCCCGATCTGATTCCACTATTCCCTCCTGGCAAATGCCTCTGCCTAAGAGCTTTGATGACATCTAACAATTAGATGTTTTTACACATCTAAGTTCTATGATCATATTTAACCCTTTCTCATGATTTAGACAGATGAGCTTCTCAGTTCAATAAAAGGATACACCTATTTCAAGCTTACAGAGATTAAACGAAACAACTTACTTGGCACGTGACGGTCTCAGGGGAGTTTGAGAATTATGACGAAGACTTAACATGTTTTCATGCTCTACTTGCTTGACCTGAGCTTCAAGTTTTGAAATTGTTCTAATTCAAAAGCAATAAGATAAATTAAGCACATGTCAACAAATTGAAAATATAGCCCAACTATAAATTACTTACTTAACAGACACTTCTAGGAAAGAGGTCACAATAGAGCTGCAAGTCCATAAACCTTTTTCATAGTAAGATGCCACCATTAAACTTCAACAAAATCAGGAAGAATAAATAGGAAGGCAAATACAAAACACTCTACAAAGAAGCATTTCATACACTACAGCTGAAGGAAAAGGGAGCAACAAATGAACTTAACACAGTAAGTTAAAAAAACATTTATAAATTTAACTACAGATCAAAACACACAGGATACAAATTAAATAAAAACAAAATAAATTCAAGTATTCAAAGAAACTGCAATTCTAACATGTTTAATTCTAATATGTATGGATTCATGCATACGAAATATGTACAGGTAACACTCTCACAAAAGAGGAAGCAGGCTTACACCCAACAGCAGAGCTATTAAAATAACTTCCCATCCCGGACAACTCAGCCTACAGGCAGCTCATCTAATTTGTGCCGTGTTGAGAATAATAGCCTATTTTCAAGTTTACCAACAGAAAACAAGTACTCTGGCCAATTAATTGTTCAGAGCATATCTTGCCATTCTTTCTGTTCTTTTAAATTTGTATATGTCTTCGTCTCATCTTTCAAACTCAAACTTTTACCTACTCTGTTGCAAGGAAGGTTTGAGAACCGCAGCTCTAACAGGGCTGATGCTTTCTACCAACCTGATAAAGAAGCTGTTTCTGGAACTGAATGCATCACTGAAAAGACCTGAGCAGAGAAGAAAGCTGGACAGCATTTCTGTCCCGCCCTATGGGAAGTCCTTAGGAGAGCAGTAAAATCCCTAAATAAGGGACATTTATCTCCTAAAATAAAAAGATGCTCTAAAGTCAATTAGAAATATCTAATAATGTGCCACAGGGACCATTCATGACTGTTCCTACCTAATTAAGTAAACCAAATCATGAATATAGTCCCCAAACCAGGTCTTAAAGAAGGCAGATGACCACAAAATTGGTGTAAATGTTATTTTCTTTTTGGAGCACAAAACTAATTCAGTGAACTAGACTGCCTCTTAAAATTATTTTCAATGGTTTAATATCATTTAAATTTTACCAATGCTGAGAAAATACATAATGTCTGGGGAAATGTACCTTTTAGGCACAACCACCAATATATTGTAATCATTTAAAAGTCTTCTTTGGCTAAAATCAAACATATCTCCAGGTCAGGGGAAGATTAGGATTAAACCTAACTTCAAGGTACTTAAAAATCCTCAAGAAAAGCTTTCTTTTCATCACTTTCAATAAAGACACACGTTTAAGTGCTAAAAGAACGATTAGAGGTGTTTTTTTATTAGTAAGACAATACATTTTACCTTTTCAAATCAGAAATCTGAGTATGAGCATCAAGCAATTTGTTCTCAGTTGTATTTAATGTATCCTACAAAAATAAAGGAAAAAATTCAGATAACTGAAGTATTCAAACGTATTCCTTTTATTTTAAAACGCATAACACAGTACTAACCTAAGGCTATACCAGAGAGCTACAAAGAAAATTAGGCAGACACTTGGGAAGTATGGCATCAACCACACAGCCAATACCCATAATTCAAGGGAAAAAATGAGAGCAAAACACCGGTTTATACAACAGCCGTGTGCAGGTCCCCTGGTAACAGGCATAGCCTCTTACACTTTGCTTGGTTAGAAACAATCTAGGGTTAAAATGGACACATTTTAACCACAAACGACTAAAACCTCAGTAAATGGCAAAACAAGTATCTGTGATGATGAGATCTCAGACATAAAGACTGGCTCCTGACCCCCCAGAATCTTGGCTGCCTAGCTGTGCAGGCCTCTTCACTGACCTCGGATAATCGCAATCCTGCGTTTCACACAACAGAAATACGACCACACTTACAGCATTATTGCAGGGTTTCAATGAGTACATATAGGTAGTTCCCAAACAAAGTTTTAATTAAGAATTCAAACATAATCAATAAACTCAACCCCATGAAAAGCTAATGCTGTGAAAAACAAAGCTTTCTATTTAAACAGTATTAATTATTTGCATCTATATGGTATCTTATACTCTTCTAAAAATTTCATCTCAAAAGCAAGAGACATTCAATAAGTATTTGTTAAATTAATGAATCCAACAAACTTGTGAGTTAAACATGTGACAACAAGAGTAATGACTCAGAGAGCATGAGCGAGTGCTCTGGGTCAAACAGCGAGATGGGGACGGAGGAGGGAGACGGGTCAGCTCTGATTTCCAGTCTAAGGCTTTTGCCCCTACATGAAGGTCAGAAGATGAACAATCAACATTACCTTCACTCTTTCGTGTTCTTTTCCAAGGGACTCATACTCTCCTAAAAGCTACAAGGATAAACAAAGAATTGCACCACAAAATTAAACATTATAACAGCAACTCGGGGATAGTCTACAAAATAACTGCCCATATCTTCAAAAATGCCAATGTCATGAGAGAAAAAGGTTAACATACAGTGCCAGATCAAAGGAGACTAAAGAGATGAGAGAAGTGACTACAGGCATGACCCTGGGTGGGGTCCCGGACAGGAAAACAGTCCCGTGACAGCACAATTTGGATATGGACCACATTACGATTGGATTTCTTTATTTTGACAACTGCTCTGTGGCCACGTTTGAGAAGGCCCTTGTTCTTAGGAAACACATCCCCAAAGTGCAGGGGGGAAGGGGCACGATGTCTCCAATGGTTCAAGAGAAGAAAAAAAATATATATATATTCATGTGTAAACATATAGATATGGCGGGATGATAAATACGACAAAATGCTAACAACTGTGATCCTAGGCAAAAGGAATATGACAGTTCTTGCAAGTTTTCTGTAAGTTTGAATTTATTTCAAAATAAAAAGTAAAACAAAAATAATGTAGTGTCAATACCCTTAAGTGAGCAGTTTTTTAAAAGATTTAAACTTACTTGCACTGTTCTCTTTTGAATTGCTGTGTACTACTTTTTGCTAAGCTAGTTCCAGAGTAAAGGTACAAGCTAAGTCTAATATAATCAGGTAATTTATTTAAAAATATGTACATGAGACTTCCGGTTAAAGAGGACAGATTCTTCACAGAATTCTCTCTGTGCCCTGAGAGCCCACTAAAGTAACAATGAAGCAATTAAAGAGAAAACAAAAGTGGGAACAGCAACAGGGAGAGATTGCAATGAAGACTAGCTGGGCAGGGGAGGCTACACCCTCCAGGGCCTGAATAAAGGACGCTCAGGGCAAGAAGGCTGATCTCTTCACACCCTGGAGAGGCTCAGACTTGCATCGCAGGTTCCGAAGTGGAGACGGCTGAAGCACAGGGCTGCCCACCAGGCAGAAAGTCCTTAAGCAGAGCGGTGGGAGCCCAGGGCTTCCCCGACCCCACGCAGCAGTGGACAGTTCAGCCAGGCAACAGACACCGGAGACATGAATGGGAGAAAAACACAACTTTGGAAACCCAAGTAACAGAGGCGGGGAGGCAAAGGGATAAAGAGAAAATGACTGAGGACAAGTTTTCAAAAATACCAACCTCATTCTCCCTCCCTCACTGCCCCAGAGCCTGGTTGATGGGTCCCAGACCAGACACTGGAAAACTGAACAACCTCAGGAAAAAGACCTCCACATATTCACATCTGGAGGTTCCTAGGCAAATGGCTGGTGCATACTCTACAGTTGCCCATAAATGAAGGCTACCAGGAAACAAGTCCCATCTGTGCAGAGACTCCAAATAGCTTTTTGCCACCCCACTCTCAAATGAGAGCCTATAAAAGCAGCAACATTGAAAAAAACGTTCACTATGAAATACACTTCAAGTCAAAATGAAAGGTTAACTTAGAAGAAATAATGAATCCAAACTAAAGAAAGGATTGAAAGAAGCTGTTATTAATATCTTCAGAGAAATAACAACATTATATGCATAAAACAAGAACAGAAAGCTATGCAGGGACTGGTCTCATGGCATGGTTCAGTGCACTCCACTTCAGCGGCCTGGGTTCACAGGTTTGGATTCCAGGAACAGACCTACACCATTCATCAGCCAAACTGTGGCGGCGTCCCACATACAAAAAAAGAGGAAGATTGGCACAGATGTTAGCTCATGGGGAATCTTCCTGAGCAAAACGAAAAAAAAAGCTATGAAAAACTAAATCAGAGAACAAGAAAAAGCTCTTAGAAGCTTAGAGAGAGGACATAAATTTGATACTGAGACCAGAAAATAAAGAATAAAGAGGCGATGATGCAAACTAAAGCATGAAAAAGTCTTAGAGAATCAACCCATGTAATGCAACATCTACTGGTAAAAGTTCCAGAAAGAGAGAACAGAGAAAAGAGAAGTAGGAAATTAATTGAGAAATTAGCAAGTTTTACAGAACTGAAAGACATTAATTTCAAGACTGGAAGAACCTGCGTCCCAAATGATGAACAAAAAAGAGCCAGTCCATCAAGGCACACTGTCACAGAATTCAGAGCACTGAGGACAAAAAGGAGGTGTTGACAGACTTCCAGGAGGAGCTCTGAACTCATTCAAAAGGAATGAGAAACACAACTACTAAACGCAATGTCTGATCCTTGGCTGGCTTCCAGACCAAAAAGCACAAACCTAAACACCTATAAAGGACATTATTTAGATAAGTGGGGAAATTTGAATACAGACTGCATACTAGATACTAGTATTATATCAATGTTAAATTCCCAAGTATGATAATTGGGCTGAGATGATGCAAGAGAAGGTAGTGTCCTTGTTCTTGGGAGCTACCTGTGGAAGAATTTAGGGATATAACCTCACAATGCCTGCAATTTACTCCCAAAGAGTTCGGCAAGAGGAAACTGTTTGTACACCACAAAGACAAAAAGCGAATGTGTAAAACTCACACTTGGGGAATCTAGGTAAGGAATAGACACAAGTTGTCACTGCACCATTCTTACGCTTCTTCTGCAGCCTTCAAGCTTTTAAAACAAAAAGATGGAGGAAAAACAAAAGCCATGGGACGGAGGTGGGGGCAGAAGGAAGAGAAGTGATCCTCAGGTATCTCACGGGCAACAGAAAACAACAGGACAAAGTCTTCAAAATTCTGATGGAAAGAAAACAGAGAGCCAGAATTCTATACTCAGCCCAGTGACATGTGAAGGAACTAAATCTTCATCCACAATAATTATGGACAGGTTAAAAATTCAAGAAACAATATAAGCACCTTATTTAGAAATACAGAGATAAATACTAGAATATGGTGCCTAAGAGGAAAAAGCTAACATAGGATGTAAAAAAAAAAAAAGCATAATACTGGGGCCAGCCCTGCGGCCTAGTGGTTAAGTTCGGCGTGCTCCACTTTGGCGGCTCTGGTTCGGTTCCTGGGAGCAGACCTACACCACTCTTTGGCTGCCATGCTGTGGCAGCAACCTACGTACAAAACAGAGAAAGAGTGGCACAGATGTTAGCTTAGGGTGAACCTTCCTCAAGCAAAAAAAAAAAAGAGGAAGATTGGCACCTATGTTAGCTCAGGGCAAATCTTCCTCAGCAAAAAAAAAAAGTGTACTACTTTGGTGAGAGACTTCTTTTTTAAAGATTTAAAGCAACAGAGATATAAACCATGTTCACATTTATGTATGGCAAGATTCAATATTTTAAGTCTCAGTTGTCCTGAATTCCATCTACAAATTCAGTACAATTCCAACCAAAAGCAGAGTTTTTCATGAAATGCGTTAAGCTGATGGTAATATTTATATGAAATAAAATAGGGGCTGGCCCAGTGCTGCAGCGGTTAAGTTCACACATGCCACTTCGGCAGTCCCGAGTCTCATGTCAATTTAATTCCTAGACCAGCTAGAGGGACCTAGAGGGCAGAGGGACAGTTCTTCCTCCCCCACAGTGTGGTTTCAACTCAGGGACAAATAAACAGATCAGCAGAGCAGACCAGAGAGCGCCAAAACACACTCATACAGGAAAGAAACGTAATATACAACAGAGGTGGCATTAAAGGTCAGTAAGGAAAGGATAATCTATTTAAAAAGGGTGCTTCAACAACTGTTAATCATTTGGAAAAAAATCAAGTTCAATTCCTCAAGTTCAATACCATAGATGAGAGAGAATTTCGGGCAGATTAAAGGCCTAAATATATAAAGCAAAGCTTTACAATTTTAGAAGGCAATATACAGGAAAATAATTTTCTGATCTTTGGGTAGAAAAAGATTTTGTAAATAAGACATAAAGGAGGCCCAAACCATAAATTAAAAGACTGTATTTTGGACACTGAAATACAAAACCTGTACCCCATAACAGACACTACAGATAGTGAAAAGCCAGCCACAAGCCAGGAGAAGAAAACTGCAATTCACACAGCCATTCCACATGGATCAAACCGAAAGAGGTCTGACAATAGCAAGCACTGGGAACAATCTAGAAAAATAAGAATTCTCATACATCGCTGGTAAGAAAGTAACTGGTGCAGCCACTTCAGCGAGCAAGTGAGCAGCATTCTGAGGAAGACGGCCGTGCCCACAGCCTACGTGCCAGTCGTGCCCTCACACGCGCACAGTCTCACGGCAGACTATGTCCCCAAAACGGCCACAGCAATACTTCAGCTCACACAGGCTCTTCCAGAATCTTGCTGCGGTGGTATCTACTTCCTCTTCCCTTGAACCTGGGCAGGAATTTGGGGCTATTTAAGAAACAGAATGTGACAGAAGTGATGCTGTATGACTTCCAGGGCTAGGTCATAAAAGGCAACGTGGCTATCATGAGCCGGCCGGATGGCACAGTGGTTAAGTGCGCACGTTCTGTTTCGGCAGCCCAGGGTTCGCCAGTTCGGATCCTGGCTGCAGACATGGCACCGCTTGGCAAAGCCATGCTGTGGTAGGCGTCCCACATATAAAGTAGAGGAAGATGGGCACGGATGTTAGCTCAGGGCCAGTCTTCCTCAGCAAAAAGAGGAGGATTGGCAGTGGATGTTAGCTCAGGGCTAATCTTCCTCAAAAAAAAGGCAACGTGGCTATCAGGACACTCTTTCAGGACACTTGTCCTTGGTACTCAGCCATCACATTGCACAGAGGCCCACATCAGCCCACAAGGAGAAGACTGGCAGCCTTAGTCTACAGGCATCATCAACAACCAGCTCCCAGCCTTTGAGTTTCCAGCTGAGGTCCTAGATATGGCAGAGCAGACAAGCTGCCCCTGCTGTGCCCGGGCCAGAGTCCTGGACCCCTGAGTCCATGAGCAGAATATGTCCAGTTTGGGGTTGTTTTATAGCTCTGGTAACAGGAACAATACCCTAGAGGTACTTGTAAATGTTCACGAGGAGAAATGTATAGGAATGTTCATGGTAGAACTGCTCATAACAGCAATAAAGAGAAACTGGCAATAAGAAAATGGATAAATAAACTGTGGAAGTTTCACACAACAGAATACTACACAGGGATGAAAACAAATGAACTAGTGCTACAGGTATCTGCTTGGATAAATCTTACAAATAAAAAAAGATTGCAAAATAGTAAACACAGTATGATAACATTTATACAGTTTTAAGATATGCCAAACAAACCACATTGATTAAGCAGACATACACATGTAATAATACTAAGACATGGGAATGGCATTCACACTATGCAGATCAGTTACTCCTACAAAGGCAGAGGTGATCAGAAAAGGGCACAGAGGAACTTCAATGTATCTGTAGTATTTTAATTCTTAGGATGGGTGGTGGAGTCCATGTGTACTTCTTGTGTTATTCTTCATACCAGAAATATTTCAAATATAAATGTTTAAATAAAAATGAATAAAAGCTACATGTATCAACATGGTAAAACCCAGAAACAATGTTGAGAGAAACAAACAGGCTGCAGCAGGATATATGCAGTGCAATACAATTCATATATGGTTTAAGAACATATAAAACATTACTATACATATGTTCACAGACACATGCATATGTAGTAAAAGTAAAAAGCAATGCACGGGGGTAACTAAGAGCACATTTAGCGTAGACAGCACCTCTAGGGTGTGGAAGAAAGGAAAAGAAGAGAGTGTTTCAACTCTATCTACAGATGGCTAGTATATGGGTATTCAATGTATTACTCTCTAGTCCTCTCTGTATGCTTGAAATATTTGACATGATGAATGCAAAGAAAGTGAGTGTTACCACTGGCAACATTAATATAATTTCAGGTGAAAACAGCATTCTAGCTATTCTCTGCTGCTCCACTGCTACTCGAATACAATTGTGGTGGGTTTTTGAATAAACAAAAACGACGACATTCCAGTAGCAATGAATATACCTAGATCTCGGTTTCTAAATACCATTTTCCACTTAAAGGAACCAGGGCTCCTTGAAAAAAATGAACCGATTTAGGGCTGGGGCTGGAAAAGTTCAAGATGAACCTGGAACATCTTGCTGTGCCAAGAAGTTTCGACTGGCTCAAAGAATGATAGGCAGGTCGAAAGGACACAGAAGCCAGCTTGACACATATCCCGTTGGGCAAAACCAGAACAATGCAAGCATCCAAATAATAACCATAGTAAAAAAGAACTATAACTCACTGAATAAAATAAGAATCCATGAGCCCACACTGATATGAATAAAGAAAGCAGAAAGGAGAGTGCCTTCTTTCAGTAAAAAGTAGAAGGAACAACAGAATTGGAAAAAGCACCATTTGGCACCCATCACAGTAATTACTTGTTTCAGGCAAGATTCCTCAGTGGATGCTAAAGCTAGTGGGTAAAAGTTTACTGAGAAAAAGGTGATTTACAGAGTCTTAAATTATCCTCTCATAAGTTACTCATTAATTAAAAGGCAGGGGCCATAACCTTCCAGTGGAGACACCTGGGAATCACCACCTTGCCCAAGTGATGGAAGTTAATACCACCAAGTCAACACGTGCCTCCTAATCAGGTGTGCTAAGAAGGGCTCAGCTCACTTCTGGGGAATTCCTGTGCATTCTAACAACTGGAATCTAACTGTGAAGAAACACAAACCCAAAATGAGGAACAGTGCTGTCCAGCACAACTTTCTACAAGGATGGGAGAAATCTCTATCGGCACTGCCCTAAAAACAGTAGCCACTAGCCACACGTGACTACTGGGCACTTGAAATGCGGTGAGTACAACTGAGGAACTGAATTTTAAATTTTATTTAATTGTAGTCAATGTAAATTGAAAGTCACATGTGGCTAGTGGCTACCATATTAAAAGCACAGTTCTATAAGGTAATTATTCTATCATCTTCAAAGAGTTTTAAGGTTATAAAAGACAAAGAAAAAGAAAAACTGAGAACTATTCCAGATTAAAGGACATTAAAAAGATGTGACAACTCGATGCAACATATAGTCCTGGTTTGGGTCCTGGACAAGGGGAAAACAAAGTCTTTTCTTTTGGTATAAAGAACATTAGTAGTATAATTTGCAAAAGTTATATAAATTAAATAAGACTACTATATTTATGTTAATTTCCTAATTTTGATCTGGTTATATAAAAGACTGCCTTTGAAGTAGTTAAAGGTTCATTAGACAAAGCACATATTGTAAAATGCTAACATTCAGGAACTAAGTGAGGGATATATATAAATTCTTTATACAATTTTACTACTTTCTGTAAGTCTGATATTATGTGAAAGTAAAAAATACAAGAAGTTTTAAAAACCAGGAGTTCATGTATTCACATGCACTAAAATGAGACCATTAATACATATGAATAAGAACAGTAATAAAGCCATGTAAAGTTCTAATTAAATACGGCATAATGAACAGAGTGTTTATATCCACTCCCTCCTGAAACTTTACTATAATAACCGTGAAGGAATAAAAAACATATAGTGCTTGTTGAAATGATATGCTAAAAATGGTACTGTACTTCTGTGATTTTCCTAATAACCCAAAGCCCCAGTCTAATCGTGAGAAAAACATCAGAAAAATTCCAAGGGACATCCTACAAAATATCTCATGAGCACCCCTCAAAACTGTCAAGGTCATCAAAAAGAAGTCTGAGAAACTGTCCCAGCCCAGAGGAGCCTAGGGAGACAGGACAACTAAACGTAGAAAGTCCTGGAACAGAAAAAAGAACATGAGGGAAAAATGAAGGAAATCTGAATAAACTATGGAGTTTAACTAATAATAACGTATCAATATTGGTCCATTAATTGTGTCAAATATACCATACTAATATAAGATGTTAATAAGAGGGGAAACAGTGCAGGGTATGTGGGAACATTACTATCGTCTCAATTTTTCTGTAAATCTAAAACTGTTGTAAAAAAAAAAGTATTTTTTAAAAAGTAAAGTATGACTGCATACTACGGAAGTTTCCAGGTAGGGAAAGTTTCCAAAGTTGTCTCCCAGGCATTCTTCTTCTCAGGAGATGTACTCTAGCAAAACAAAGAGTTAAATCGAAAAAGAAGACATAGGATCCACGGAAAACGATAGATCCAAAACAGGAAAGAAGCAAGGACAATTTCCAGGATGACAGCGAAGGAGAGTCCTAGATCATCTGTGTGTCAGACCTCAAGAGCCAGCAATTCAGACTGAAGCAAGGGTATTGGGGTGGGGGCTGGGGACAGTGAGTGCTAGGCATATAGAAAAGTAAGCAGATAAAAAAACAAGGCAATTGTGAATTCTAGGAAAAATAAAAGTCATAAGAGAAAGGAAATCACTGTACAGTAATCACTGTATACCACAGCTTAGCTCTAAACAATATTTACAGACAATATACTGAATATTGATTGAACTATAAATGATAATGTATCATATTTCAAATGTAAGACACCACTGACTAGAAATCATACCATTATTTTATGTTATTTTCTAGAGAAAAAAATGTTGCCCATTAAAATACGACACTATGGTGTAAAGATGCATTCCAACTTCAGAGTTGTTACAAGGTAAAAGAATAAGCTTCTTAGAATCAATTTAATCTATTAATCACATCGGAAGGAGAGGGAGAAATCTTTGTATCGGGAACAAATGCAGAAAGAAAGCTAAACTGTGATCTTGCACAGAAGGAAGTTAATAGATAATGTCTGATATTGAAAAGAGGGGGAAAAAAGGAAAGAGCAACATAAATTTGCTATTTAGAAATATGGAGGAAAATGCTAGAAGGAATAGCTAAAGAGCTGAAAGTAACGGCCTCTATGATAGTGGACTCCAAGGTAGGGAGAGGTGGCAAAGATTGCTGTTTTTCATTTGAGATTTGACTATTTAAACCATTTACATGTATTACTTTCATGTAAAGAAATTCTAAAAACCAAAGCAACAAGAATCAAATCTAAAGCTATAAGGAAGTAAATTTCAACACCTGAAATACTGTGATTTTTTTATATACCATGACAGAGGATATTAAGAAAACCTGAAACCTAATCCAGTTTCAATGTTATATGAATCCAAATTTTAAGGGAAATTAAATCAAAGTGAAAAAAGTTCAATCAAACCTGTTCTAAATCCGGTTCATTTTACCCTGCCAGACACAGATGTTAATCTGAGATAGCTCAAAAGTTGACCTGCTGGAGACAGACAGGCGTGGGAGCGACAGCAGTTCTGAAAGCTCTGACTTCCTGCTTCAAGATAAGACCCAACTGACTCCATCAGAAGGGTACATATTTGCAGCTACAGCAAAGGTATGTAACACAGAAATAAATATGGAAAAAGTCAGCACAGCTTGGAAGAGTACAATATCTAAAATCACTTTTAGCCAATCAAGTCATTAAGTTATCATTAAATGTCGCTTACATCTTGAACCATTCTGTTTTCTCGTTGCAGTCTAGCTTCCTTGTCATCTGAGAGTTTGTAAGCGTTCTCAAAGGCCTCTTCTAAATCCTGCAGTCTCGATTTTAGTCGCATGATGGTGTTATCTTTTTCTTTATTACTTGTTCTCATTTCCTCAATTCGTTCCTGCAAAATTTTGGAGGCACTGCTGGCTGTATTGAAGCGTTCTCTGAACTCATTCTACAAAACAAAGACAAGGATAATAAATTGTTTCTAATAAAAAGAAATAGAAGTCTCAAAAGCAACTAATAAACTGTGGGTATTAAAATATAAAGAAAAGTAATAAAACAAAACTTACAAACGGAAATCAACACATTTAAACATTTTGTTAACCCTGGGATGGAGACTAGAAAGGATTGCTTTACTAGAATGTTAGCTCCATGAGATTATCATCAAGTAGAGACAGAAATCATTGTCTGAGGCATTATGATTCTAGGACTCATCTGTAGATCACTATAATGAGGAAAAAATAACCATGGCTATTAGGGAAACGGTTCTGAAAGTATAGCTGGAATTTGTCACTGCACATTAATATTTATGGGGAAAAAAGCATTTCTTACCCTATTCTCTCACTTACTATGAAAATAAAAAATTCAAAATGCATCTGATATATTAATATTCACTTAACAATCATTTCTTGAATATCCACTAGGTGCCTGGCACTACGGTGCTAGAAATATAAGATTAACAAGAAACATAAGTCCCTGACTTCATAAAGTTTATAGTTTAGGAGGAGACAAAGATTAAAAAGACATCAAAGACAAAAACACAGTGTATAGAACATAACTGGCATTGTGCACCAAAACACTGTTTTCAAGGTTACATGCAGAAGAACAAACTTGGTCATCACATGAAAAAAAAATTTATTTAAGATTAAAAGTTTATGCATTCCTAGTTATATATCCAAGAAAACTGAAAACATATCCACACAAAATCTTGTATACAAATGTTCATAGCACTATTATTCCTAAGAGGCAAAGAGTAAAACCAACCCAAACATTCACCACCTGACGCACAGATAAACAAAACGTGGTCTAGCCATACAGTAAGATATGACTCGGCCACAAAAAGAATTATGTACTGATACAAGCTACAACATAGATAAACCTTGAAAACATTACGCTAAGTGAAACAGTCACATATTGCTTGATTCCATTTAGATCAAATGTCCAGAAGAGGCAAATCTATAGAAACAGAAAGTAGAATAGGTTGCCAGCGGCTGGGGAGAAGGGGTTGGTTGGGGGTGACGGCTAAGGGGTTCAGAGTTTCTTTTTGAGAAAAATGTTCTAAAATTTATCGTGGCGATGGTTGCACAAGTCTGTGAATACAGTAAAAAACAGTGAATTGTACACTTTAAAAGGGTGAGTTTTGGGCCAGCCCAGTGGTGCAGCAGTTAAGTGCGCACATTCCGCTTCAATGGCCGGGGGTTCGGGGGTTCGCCGGTTCGATCCCAGGTGCAGACATGGCACCGCTTGGCACGCCATACTGTGGTAGGCATCCCACATATAAAGTAGAAGATGGGCACAGATGTTAGCTCAGGGCCAGTCTTCCTCAGCAAAAAGAGGATGATCAGCAGCAGTTAGCTCAGGGCTAATCTTCCTCAAAAAAATAAAAATTTAAAAAATTTAAAAAAATGAAAGGGTGAGTTTTATGATATGCAAATTTTAAAGGGTAAAAGTTTATAGTGTCATATGAAGCCAAGAGCAATCAAAATATAAATGTACTTAAGACATTCTAAAGGAGACAACAAAAAACATAACCAATGTTTTTATAAAACTAGCCATTTGTAAAGTTCAATTAATAAAAAGGCTTAAATTTTTAACATTAAGTCAACAGAACAACAAAAAATAGGGTGCTTACTTACCACTTCTATTTCCAATAAGTTATTCTTATTTTCAAGTGTTCTCACACGACTAGTAGCTTCATTCAGAGCACTATCTAATTGGCCACATCTAAAAACCATAAATTGAAATGAAACAATTAGAAGATAAAATCCTTTCCCTTAAAAATATTATATAATCTAACTGATTCTCCAATATATAACATAAAACAAATTTTCCAAAGTTAGCTAAGACTCAGGATGCCATTTTAGTAAAATATATCCCAATGAACCTGATATTATAGCATCCAGAGGCAATAACGATATACAAAGGTCCCTAAGAAATACTAAGTGAAAAAAGCAAGATATGAACAGACATTGTACAACCATGTTCACAGCAGCATTATTCACAACAGCCAAAAGGTGGAAGCAACCCCAGTGTTCATCAAGGAACAAAGGGATAAACCAAATGCGATATATATACACACACAGATACAAAGACACAATGGATTATTCAGTCTTAAAAATGAGGGAAATCCCGACACATACTACAACACGGATAAACCTCAAGGACATTATGCTAAAAGAAATAAGCAGTCAAATACTGTATGATTCCACTTATACAAGGTACCCAGAGACATCAAATTAATAAAGACGGAAAGTAGAATGATGGTTGCCAGGGGCTGGGGGGAGAAGAGAATGCGGAGCTGTTGCTTAACGGGTACAGAGTGTCAGTGTTGCAGGAGGAAAAAGTTCTGGAGATGGATAGTGGTGATGGTTGCACAAAGTGAATGTACTTAATGCCAGTGAACTGTACAATTAAAAATGGTTCAAACAGTAAATTTTACTTAAATTTTACCACATTAAAAAACAAAATTTAGAGGCCGGCCCCGTGGCTGAATGGTTAAGTTCACGCACTCCGATTCGGCGGCCCAGGGTTCTGACGGTTCGAATCCTAGGGGTGGACATGGCACCACTCATCAGGCCATGCTGAGGCGCCGTCCCACATGTCACAACTAGAAGGACACACAACTAAAAATACAGAACTATGTACCGGGGGGCTTTGGGGAGAAAAAGGAAAAATAAAATCTTTTAAAAAACTAATAAAAAAGATTTTAATTTTAAAAAAGCAAGATATAAAAGACTGCATAAAATAGCTTGATCTTAGTTATGAAAAAATCTCTATACACATATATGCATTATGATTTCTAGAAGGAAGCAAAAAATGAAATTAAGTCTGGGATGTGAAAAGAGAGACTGGGGTACGGAGACTCCTTATATAGCCTTCTGTACTTTTTCAAATAAATGTATTATTCTTATAATGAAAGACTTTCTTTGTAAAGTTAATTATCATAGAACCTCAAAGTAACAAAATGTACTAAAGAATTTGGTTACCATTTTAACTCAGTGTTTAATGATGTATTGTGAATAAAAGCTACTATCTGTTTGGCACTGATTGCACATCCAGTCTATGTTAAGCACTTTGCATTCATCCTCACAATTCCATGAGTAAGGACTGTCACCATTCCCATTTTACAGATGAGAAAACAAAGGCAGAGAAGTTAAATTCCTCCTGAGTTTCTAAGCCAGGCCCTCTGGCTCCAGAGTTCATACTCCTAGCCACTATGCACTAATGCCTTGCAGAAATGAAGTACTAATAACTGTTCTTGAAAGAAAGATCACTAAATAGCCAAGTGTAGGTGTGTTAACTGTACTTTTCTGTGTTAATTACCACACTGATTCTGGTATGCCAGACATCTTGTCTGCTGAGTTGCAACTGTGTGACATAACAATCTGATATCACAGCTGGCCTACAATCTAAGTGTTAATGGCCCATTTGCAGTAGCAGTGGGATTCTCCAATTTGCAATTTTAAGTCTGAAAAAAAAGTGCTGCTGTGTACGCTGACAACATAATATTGGTTTTGGTCTTAGGTGAATCACTTCTCCAGTTCTAAATGATTGCAACTTGTCATTTTGTTTCTATTGTCATCTGTAACACAGTTTTATACTGTTTAAGCGAAGTTGAATCCTTTTGGGAGTAGTAGGAGAAAATAATGTATTGCTATTCACTTGCACGCTGTTGTTATATTTACTCCAGTACCCTACATTGCTGCTGTTATTGTTATAACACATCCACTTCCAGAAAACTCTGGGGGCCAGCCCAGTGGCGTAGTGGTTAAGTTTGCGTGCTCTACTTCAGTACCCCGGATTTTGCTGGTTTGGATCCTGGACGCATGCCTACACACTGCTCATCAAGCCATGCTGTGGCAGCATCCCACATACAAAATAGAGGAAGACTGGCACAGACGTTAGTTCAGGGACAACCTTCCTCAAGCAAAAAGAGGAAGATCAGAAACAGACGTTAGCTCAGGGATAATCTTCCTCACCAAAAAAACCCCACAAACAAACAAACAAAAAGAAAACTGACTTCCAATCTGCTCCACATACATTCTCTCACTGCTCCTTGTGCTCTAGCAGTTTCTAGATATGGAAATGCTTTAACTAGCTGTCATTTACTAGTGTCTTCTTTGGCACCCTGTCTTTACCCTAACAAGGTCCACCGATGGATTTTTTTCACACTTGTTTTACAACAGGAAGTACCTGTGGCCAGCTTTGTCGTCTTAAAAAAAAAAAAAAAGGAGGAACTTTCCCTAGCCTACTATCTACTCTTTCCCTTTGGTCATAGAAAGCCTAAGCCTGGCTTTTTTTTCTGGCCCTTTTCAAATCACTTCTCTCTACCATTGTGCCCCATCCCCACCAACAGCAGCAAACCGGAAGCTGTACAAACACTCAGGAATACGACAGCGTGTTAACTACCACAGCAAGCACAAACTAGTGTAACAGCTAGTTTCCCTAGAATTCTGCAAATTAAACTGTCAACTGGACCAGAAGATTTCAGTTCCTTCCTAACCTTTTTCAAGGGGCTTTGTCTTTTTTGCCCTAGAGAAGAATCCTTTGCTATCATCTAGACCTGAGCAATTTTCAGTGTGCTTAAGTCCCACTTAATTGAAAGTATGTTGCAAGTATGCTATTATTAACACTAGTTAAAGCATCAAATTGTGTAGATGATTCTCTCTCTCTAAAACAGGTGTAAAGCTATGCCTAATACAAGGTCATTCTCGATGTGGTAAATATACACAATGGAATACTACTCAGCCATAAGAAATGATGACATCCGGCCATTTGTGACAACATGGATGGACCTTGAGGGTATTATGCTAGTGAAATAAGTCAGAGGGAGAAAGTCAAATACCGTCTGATCTCACTCATAAGGAGAAGAGCCATCACAGAGACAGAGATTGGACTGGTGGTTACCAGAGAGGAAGGGGGGAGGGGGGAGGGTGAAAGGGGTCATTAGGCACATGTGTGTGGTGATAGACTGGTCTTTGAGTGGTGAACATGATGTAATCTACAAAGAAATCGAAATATAACAATGTACACCCAAAATTTATATAATGTTACAAACCAATGTTACTGCAATAAAAAATAAATAAAAGGGCTATTCTCCTCTGTGTTTCTATGGGTTTTTTGAACAGGATAATTGCTTCCACAGATTCATGAGTGTCTGAGATAAAGTCATTGAGTATCTGGGTATAAAAACGGGGTGAGGGGCCAGCCCAGTGGCACAGCGGTTAAGTTCGCACGTTCCACTTCTCAGCGGCCCAGGGTTCATCAGTTTGGATCCTGGGTGTGGACATGGCATGGCTCGGCAAAAGCCACGCTGTGGTAGGCGTCCCACATATAAAGTAGAGGAAGATGGGCATGGATGTTAGCTCAGGGCCAGTCTTCCTCAGCAAAAAGAGGAGGAATGGCAGTAGTTAGCTCAGGGCTAAGCTTCCTCAAAAAAAAATTTAATTAAAAAATAAAAAATAAATAAAAATGGGGTGAGAACTGCCCCAGGACGTTAGTCACAGACTTCTTATTAGAGAATCCATATGCTGTACTAATCCTTCCATAAATGACATTCCTCTCTGTATACAAAATCTGCTCAACTGTTTCAGTATTTTGCCCATATGAAACAAATGTCCTCATGTCAGTTATAAGTGTATTGTAAGAGGTTGGTTCGAATCTGTAAAAATAATTACTTAGGCAAACACTTTTCTGTCTTAAAATTTTCAAATCTGAAACGTTTTCAAAGTGCTTTATCATCACAACATATCACATTTGGGGAAAATAATCTATCCAAGTTGGAGAAACATTAACTTTACAGTTAAATTATAAGTTTTACCTGTCTATAAGAATTTGATTGGTTTTCTTCCAATCTTCAACTGCAGAAATTTCTTTTGCCTCCAGTTTCTGTTTCAAACTATTTATTTCTGATTCATAATAAGCTCGAAGATCTGCTATGTGTCGAGCATGCTTTTCCTTCAGGTTCTGCCTAATCCTGTTGGTGGGAGTAAAAAAAATTATTAGGAAAGCATCTCTTCACTCTCTATCCTGTAAAAGAAACCAAAAATATAGTCACTCATAAGCAAAAGTACAGTCTTTTTCCTTCTCACACCCACAGAAAATAATAAATTAATTCATAAGTTGACCACTAATAAAGTGAAGGAAAGAAAGCATGTATCATTTAATTTTTAGATGCTCTACCTTAAAAATGCTACATCTCTTTTTTTAAGATTATACATTACTAAAGTTCAATAAAAATCATTTTCATCATTTAAGCAGACATCATAGAAAATCTATTAACATTACAAGCCATTCACTGAAATACATACTTAGACAATATCACAGGATCTTCCAGGGAAGTCAATGAAATGCATTCTGGGACACTGTTGGCTGTACCTGGAAACTGGGACTGACCGACTGAGGCTGCAGTTACCATGACAGTGTTTTCTTCATCCACAGTGTTGACTGAGATGTCGTTACTAGTAATAGTATACACTGAAGGAAACGTGGAGCTGGTCCTACTTTCGTTCTGGAATGCATGATTTTTCCAAGGGTCCACTGGTGAAGTTTTTGTACTTGACAGATATTTTGGGAATCCAGATAACTGAGAAGCAATGTTACTTGCTTGTGAAAATGAGTCTATGTCAGAGTGACTAGACATACTAGGTTCTAGAACAGAGTCTGGTGAAAAGGATATTCTGTCATCAAGGGCATTCAAAAAGCCATGTGGTTGAATCCCAGAAATCTGCTGATTCGGCTTCATGTGTAACGTTGGATCTAAAGTCAGTACCTAGAAATCAGACAGACAACAGTGAGGCTTCACCCTCAGTATCCAGTTTTTGTTTTTAAGTGAGTAGGCTTTAGATCTCCTAGGGAAAATTAAGCCTAAGATAAAGTTAGTCACGAAGCATCTTTCATTTTCACTCAGCAGAGTGTTGACAACTTTACCTCTGGTGGATGATTTGGGTTGGAAGCAGAGGTGAGATTCCTCTCGGGTAACTGCTTGTTTTCCCTTTGTTTTTTATGATAAATATCCTTCAGTGATGGTAGCTTCATCTCATTACTAGTATTAGACTTAAAAATATGAAACAAAATTATTTAAACGGTATTATCAATGATGAAGAAAATTTACTGATATCAAGATCAGCACCATAAAAAGATTCTGAAAATTTTAAATAAATTAAGAGTCTAGACTGACAAGATTTATAATAAAAGTTTGGAAGTCATTACCTATTATTATGAGTCCCCTTCAGAATGAAAAAGTTTTCACATCCCCTAACCATAAATACTAAGGGGATAATTTGAACCTAAGTTGTTTAGCAGCCTAAGAATACTTCCAAAGAATAAAATCCATGGTAGTCCCCTACTCAAAGTGAGAACCAAGTTTGGAGGTCAGAAAAGACTTCATGATGAATGACTGAAGCAGGACGAGGAAACTTCTCACGAGAGGAATTTCCTGCAACTCAAGGGGACAGGTATCAGAGGTGGAGTTCCTCATCTATGTAAATACATTCACGTTTAAGAGTTGGCCGACAAGAAGAGTTAAGAAGTTACTCGATGAAAATAAGCTTCTTTTTTAATCAATAGAATAAGAAGATATGTCCCTAATTTCTACAGGTTCAAATTAGAGCTTTGCTACACTGGAAATGTTGCAAAGAGGTCTAAGCTTCAAATATTAACACCTTGGACTTAAATTATTTCAAGGTGGAACCTACTGTAGGGCATGACAGGGTACCATCTAACCCTGGGCCCTGAATTTAAACTGGACATTCTCTCAAACAAGATCACAGATTTAACAAGAGATGAACCGAAAGAACACATTCAGCACAGAGCTTTAAACTTACGTCCCACTTCCAGACCCTACTACACAGGCTGCAGAGTGCCATAAATTAATATTTTTTAATAAATCCTATACCTAACTTGTGAATAAGACAATTAATTATACTTTCTGTGTGCGTGCATCAGAGGCATTAATTTGTTCAATGTAAACCCTTAAAATTTACCAGATATTTCTGTAATCCTGCTTTGGAATTTTACTTTTTATATACCAACAACCTAGAGGTCCCCTTCAAGCCTTGAAGGCCATGGCAGGTAGCAGTGCTCTGGCTGTGGGGCAGCCTGAGGAAGCCCTGCCTCGTAGCCTGGGTAAACAGGAGAATTATTGTATTTAGAGTTCACAGTAATACAAGGTATCACTTTTCACCACTTTTATGATTTCTTTTCATATTCTGACATCTCTGAAGTGCGGATGCCTCTTGTAATTAATGGCATCTTACAACTACTTTCGGTCAAGTAGCAGTTGTGACCTAATTGTCATTGCTTGCTCATAAGCAAATACCAAAGCCATCAAAATTGGCCAAATAAGTGTCAGCAGCTTGGAAGAAAATCCTAGAGCCTACACCGGAATCCCCGAGAACCAGTCTTTACGGGATGGTGAATCAGACATGTTTAGCAACATTCCCCCTCTGGGAGTCAAAAGTAGGCCAGTTCTACCTAACTACCAAGCCAGGTAAAAACTCAGCACCAAGGCCTTTCATCTTTTTTTAAAAAAATGCCAAATCACCAATGCTCGATGGCCCGAGGAAAATGGTACATGGAAAAACATAGAGACCAACACTGAGACAAAGGGAGGAGTGCAAGCTTCTGTAGGTGAAGAAGTTTTAACCAATTTACTTCATTTATATTTTCCTTTTTTAAGTAAAGTCATATGTCACTCGATGACAGGGATACATTCTGAGAAACGCATCATTAGGCGACTTCATCATTGTGCAAACATCACAGAGTGCACTTACACACACCTAGAAGGTACAGCCTACTACACACCTAGGCTGCATGGTACTAATCTTAAGGGGCCACTGTCACTCGTGCAGTCCATCATTGACAAACACCATTACATGCTGGAGACTATGTGTAAGTTACATGATACACATCTGCGTGTAAGTCTACAAGCTCTTTCTGCAAGAAAATATAAATTCTAAGTGATAAGAAAGCATTCTATCAGTCTAATTGGTAAATTTTTTTTCTTGGTAGACGATGAAACAGAAGAGAAGTCTTAAAATTGATGGCATCTTAGAGTGAACACAATCTAGTGTCAATTTACTGATGTTGCAGATCCGCTAACACACAGTGAGCCCCATAACCACCAAGCCCACGGAGCCTGCCAGCCCCGCAATCTCACTTCCCCATCCTTCCTTTCTCTTTGTGTTTATCTGTCTCTCTTCTTTGCTCCTTTCCTAAAGGATAAAATGCTGGTTTCTGTCCTTCCGTGGGACTGATGCTGACAAGTATGCTGGTCCCCTGCTGCCCCATCTGTCTACACCTGTCACTTGTGCTCACACCTCACCTGCTTACTTTAATTGTATCTCTCCCTTTCCCCAACCTACTCTCTCATCACCTGATCAAAACCCAGAAGTGAGACATGTACCTCGATGTACACATAGTGGACAGTTTTATTTCTTTGCTCTGAAGTAAACAAAATATTTACATTTCTTGCTCAAAGAAAATTAATACAGCAAATTAAACTGCTCAGAATTGTGGTACAGATCAATTAGTGGGACAGTATAACAGGATGGAAAATCAAAACCAGGTCTGGCAACAGGAAAAGTTTATCTGTGGATCTACTATGTTTAAATAGTAGGCAAAAAACCATCTCATTTAATTTCACACAACACTCCCCGGGCATTTTTAATTCCATTTTTAAGTAACTTCCTAAGATCATAGAGGTAGTGAATGACAGAGACAGAATCTGAAAGCAGATGAGTATGATATAAAGACTATGCTTTTTTCTGTATCAGAAATTGAAAACTACAAAATTTGTAATGAAATAGAGTACTTAACTACAATTGTACGTGCAAATACATAAGGGTACTGTGTTTCAAATTACCTGGCTTGGTGACACGTCCTTCTCTAAAGTCTCAGGCAAAGAGTGATGCGTGTCCTTCTCTTCCCGCTTCCAGTCAGTCAGTCCTGCCATGTACAAAGACACAGAACAGCAAAGAGTGAGGAACAAGAACAGGATCCCTTCTAGAATAACTTATTTCTACCTAAAGAAAACATGGGAAGTGACTAGCTGTTGGCTGTCCGGATACAGGAAGCTGAATTTGGATGGGAAAAGATTCACATGAGTGCCTTACCTTCTAAGAGTCCTAACTTAATGATCCAAACATTTAAAACTGAAATATTATATTAAAAGTCAAGATAAACTAGTGCAATTTAAAAAATACTTTTAAAAGACGATAATTTCTTTATGAATAGTACAGACTTCCAGGGAAGCAATGTAAAAAATTCAATAATTCGAATACTTATTGAGCTTTTACTCTGCCAGGCTCGGGGAGCAGGAAGAGTGAGACACAAGTAATAAGTAAATCACGCAGCACGTCCAGTGTGTTAGAAGGTGGCGAGCACTCTGACGGTGCATTTACAAATCAGGTAAAAGGGGATATGTAATGTGTGGGGAGTGGAGGGCAGCTGCTCTCTTTGACTAGGGTGGTCAGGGTTGGCGCATTGCAAGGGTAAAAATTAAGAAGGCTGCCATTTTAGCCACATATGAGGGAGTTCCCCCAAACTGGGAGAAGAACATTCCAAGAAGCCAGCAACCAATGCAAAAGCCCTAAAATGAGAAGATATCTGGCACATTTGAGCAAACAGCCTCCCTGCTGAGCAGAGAAAGGGAAAGTGTAGCATAAAGTGAGGTGAAAGAGAAAAAGCTAGATCTTGCTGGGCCTTTGGGCCTCTGTAAGGACCCTGGCTGTTATTCTAAGGAAGTCAAACCACCGCAGAATTTTGAACAGAGGAGTCACATGATCTGAATTATCTCTGAAAAGGATAACATTGGCTACTGTGCGGAGAAAATGGCAAGTGCAGGAGTGAGAACGGGGAGGCTGGTTAGGAAGTTACAGGAGCCCAGGTGACAGATGATGGGGGCTCCATGAGCGTGACAGCGGGAAGGTGGGTTGCATTCTGGCAATTTTCATAAAGCAGAGCTAATTCCTCCTGATGAATTGGATGTGGGATTGTGGGAGAAAAAGAGCCAGCATGTAAAATCATTAAACTAAAATAAGCTTACCACAGAGAGTTAAGAATGGCTCACAGAGGGTTTAAATTTCTTAATTCATTTTGGGGCACCTGAAAAATGCCGAGATGATTTTTGCAGCTGTTCGAATTAACTGCAAAAGTCTGTCTTTCTATCTTTACAGAATTCGTAACACAAATTAAGGCAAGTAAGGAAGTTATACCTACCAGAGGCAAACCACCTAATATATTTACAGAAACCACTCTAATATACTGTACGTGATTATCATCCTATGAGAAATGCAGACAAGCTGTTATTTTAAAAAACTCTTTAAAATATAAGTATCCGGGGGCCAGCCCCATGGTGTAGTGGTTAAGGTTCTGCATGCTCTGCTTTAGTGGCCCAAGTTCCAGGGTTCAGATTCTGAGCATGGACCTACACTACTTGTCAGCCGGGCTGTGGCAGCATCTCACATACAAAAGAGAGGAAGATTAGCACAGATGTTAGTTCAGGGCAACGCTTCCTCAAGCAAAAAAAAAGAGGAAGATCGGCAGTAGATGTCAGCTCAGGGTGAATCTTCCTCAAGGGGAAAAAATATATATACATATACATACACACACACACACATACACACAAGTATCATACCTGTTCCTGAATCAGACTTCCAATAATTTGGACTCTCATCTGGTTTATCGAGGTAAAAAGCACGAGGATGTGTAGCAGCAGTGAAGTCAGACTACAATCCAAGAAAGAAAACTATTAGCAACAGCTAAAAATCATTAGGCACAAACTGCTGACCCAAGGAATGAGAGCCAGGTGTCAAACTCAGGCCTGGAGAAACGTTCACAAGGTTCATGAACAAGGAGCCTGGTTTCTCCCTGTGGTTACAAGAAAGCAAAATGATAGGAACTAACAGTGAAGGATTTTCTTTTCCTATGTAATTTACAGATGTTTATTTTAGTTTTCCGTGGAGCTGCAAGGAGAAAACTGGGAGCAGGTGTTACTTAATGAGTTCAGAATGAAAATGTATTTATAATTTGCCATCTACTTCCAAAAGAAATTGGAAGAGCCTAGAATTAAAGTCATTTAGTATAAAAATTAATGTAAAAGCTATAAAATTCCTTTTTATAAGTCAAATCAACTCTGAAAACCGCAAACAATAATTAATATGAACTTTAAATACAAACAATTGGTTATTAGCCCTGGAAAAGGCTCCAAAGGCTTACTTATCATCAATTCCAATAATTCTGAGCTAATCTGTCCTCAAAATATCTCTGGCATTGTCACAGAAATCTGTTTCCAAACAGAACTATGTGAAAAGACTATTTTTACCAGAATTTTTCTTGTGAATTCCATCATGGTCAAACTTCTAATTCCTGTTAAAGCATCTAACCTGTCTTTGTTTAAAGCCATCCACGGACCCCCTTCAAAGTAAAAGCTCGCTGAGATAATGATGCTCCCCACCACCTCGCCTCGAAGGCATCCCTTAGCCTCTTGCCCATCACGAGAAATTCCTAGGTCATCTTTTGCCTTGTCTAAAACTCCTACCTGTTCAAATTTCTGTCAAGTGTCAGTAATTAAAAGAGCAGGAAAAGGTGAGTGGAGAAGACTAAGTGAAAAGACGCAAGTAAAATAGTGTCCTCTTCCCGATTCTGAGGTGCACACTGTAAGGCACTCGGCAGACACTCCACCCCAGTGGCTGGAGCGGGGCTCACCAGACATGGCTGCCTCTGCTCTCCTTCAGGCAAACAAGCATCGGCTGAAGAAAACAGGCCCAGCTTTGACTGAGAAAGGAAAATATGGGGCGATGGAAACCCCTTCCCAAGAAGCTGACCCAAGCAAGGCACTTCATCAGTGTGGGGGACAGTCTATCAGCCCATCTGAAAACCACCACGTCCCACAGCCTGGGAAACGGCAACGTCAAGTCTGTGCAAGACAAAGGACCCAGGAGACAAGGACCGGAGCTTCGGGAAACCCTTATGCTCAACAATATCCAACCTCAAGATGTGCCTCAGAATAGGCAGGACCCTATAAACGACCACTGCATAAAAAGGAAACTGGATCTCAAGAGAAATCTGATCAGGAGGATTCCCAGAGTTCCACTGAAACTGGAAAACAACGGGAGAAGAGAAAGGATGAAATAAAGAGGAAAGTTCTGACTTTTGTGAATCCACAGAATTTGATTCAGAATTACGCACGTAAGAAAAGTATTTCAGGTGCGGTGTCTTTGATTCCCAACCACTATTACCCGAAAATCATTTAAAACTCAAATATCAAAGAAACTCGATTTCCCTAATGATTTAATACCAAAAATATCATTCACCTTAAAAAGAAAAAAAAAAAAACTTGTCCACGAGATAGATCAAAGAAGAGGAAAAATCCTCCTCAACGGGAATCACCCCCTCATCGTGGCTTCCACTCTCCACGCTCTGCCATCAGCAGAGGCAGGCCTATCCCCAAGGGCAGTTCTCAGCAGGGCGCCTGATCTTCCTGCTACTGGTCTGACTCTCCAACAAGCCGAGGAGGAAAATGAGGCTAGACCAGTGGTTCCCAGGCTTGACAGCACACGAGAATCACCTGAGGAGCTCTGAAGCCTCCTGATACACAGGTCACGCGCGCACCAAAGAGGGCAGACCGATGGGGTTGGCAGCCGGGCACAAGTCGATTTTTTAAGCTCCTCAGGAGGCTCTCATGTGCAGCAAAGTTTGGGAACCACTGTGCTACACTGAATAAATAATGAGCTAGGTCACAAAAGACAAGAAAACCAGTGAAGGTACCAAGTCACATACCACAAACTCAAAGTTTATGACAAGTGGAAAAGTCTCTCCAGACCGAGTTTCAGTTAAGGTGAAAAGAGAAGAAAAGAAATCAGTATGTATGAAAACATTCTTCTCCCTTTCTGCCAACCTATTCCAATGAAAACGCAACTTTCAGCCCAGCCTCCAAAGGCGTTCACGCTATCACACCAGACAAGAACACACCGTCCTTGATGGCACACAGGCGCAAAAGAAGAGCGCTACCAAGGCAGCACTAGAGGCCATGTCTGGGACGTGGGCAGACGCTTTCGGTTCACGCCGCTTTCTTCACCTCCACTTCCCTCCTCCACATGAATCTGAGTAAGTTTAAAGAACGGTGATACTAGGGAGCCTAAGTATCACGGGCTGAAGAAAGAAAATTTACTGAAAGCAAAGAGGAAGAAATAGTGCCTTGTGAAGGCTGAGCGACTGTCTTCTTTCAACTTCTCCTCTTTAATAGATCTTTTTCATAGGATGATGGAAAGAGTATGTTTAGGATGATCAAGACATGGTCAATTTCTAAAGGTGTCAAGTTTGTAGAGAAACCTGACTTTTGAATTTCAGTGTATTATACTAAACAATGTTATTCTATGGCAATTTAGGCCAAAAAGGCTTTAAAGATGTGTGACACTTGCCAAAGCAGCTGCTACATTAGCAAAAGGGCCGCACAGAACTTAAACATTTAATCTCTTACAATTTGGATTATAAATTCAGAGTTGTCCAAACTTCCACATTTTTTTATAAAGCCATCATAAGCATTCACACATATAATACTACTTCTTACAACTTAACAGTAGTATAAATTACTTGAGGGTTTTCTAAAAACAATTAAATGGATTACTCCCTGGCTAAATATAAACATTTGCACTGCAAAGAGAATTAAGACCTTTACAAAACGGTTCATTTCTTATAGTATTTTATCCCTCATTAGTTTTTATTTATGGCCTACTAAAGAACCAATACTTAGAGCAAATCACTGTTTCCAATCCTCTGACACACCAAAAGGAAGATATATCAACAGAACAAATGAATTATACAAAAGAAAAGGCAAAAAACGTCAAATGGATGAGCATTTGGTAAACCCAACGGGAGCTGGCCTGTTGGCACAGCGGTTAAATTCACATGTTCTGCTTCGGCCGCCCGGGGTTCACCTTTTCGGATCCCGGGCGCGGACACGGCACCGCTTATCAAGCCATGCTGTGGTAGGCGTCTCACACAGAAAGCAGAGGAAGATGGGCATGGATGTTAGCTCAGGGCCTTCCTTCCTTCAGCAAAAAGAGGAGGATTGGCAGATGTTACCTCAGGGCTAATGTTCCTCAAAAAAAAAAAAAGGCCGGTTTGGTAAACCCAACATAATTACCAGCACTGAAGCATGCCAGAGGGAGGGGACTTTTCACCTACTTTCTCCGTTGGTGATTTCTTGATTTGCTCACTTCCTTGCACAGATTTTGAAAACCCCTCTTCTGCATGTGCTCTCTTTGGTTGGTTCTGCTTCAGCTTTTGTGCCCATGATGTTATAGATTTACTATTTAAAAAGAGAAGACCAAAAGTACTCTCTTTAGATGCTGTCCTTCACAATAAATCAAACACTGGTAGACACAGAGTCAGTGCAAAATGCTTTGATGTGCTTTTCTGACAGCAGAGGATGGATTTGTATTGATTCACCTAAATTCCTTTGCCCAAGACAAAGCCAACAAACAGATGACCAGTGATTAACAATACATATAGTCTGCAGCCACGGGACAGAACGAAAACTGTCCCACGGCCCCTTCCAGTACTAAAAGCACTGTGAAAGCATATTTATTTACAGGAAACAATAATTATACTGTGTACACAAAAGATTTGTGTTGCTACAGCTAAATACCTTACTTTAGATGTCACATTTCAGAGATATAAAACTGAAAGTTTATTTTAAATGATTTTTTTAAATGATTTTAAATGATTATTGGCTTTACAAACATTCAGTCACGTTTCCTTCACTAAAAAGTCCCCTGGGCAATCAAAATGTCATTAAACTTACAAAGTCTCTTTTTATATATAAGAAAACATAGAATTGAGTATGCTTGTGTATACTTTTTGGTTTCAAATTATATGAGTATGTGTGACAAAATTCCACTGTTGATACAGTCCCATACTCCAATTTTTAGTAAGTTTATAGTGACCAGAAAATATAAAAGTACCTTTCTGGCAAGACCCCCCACCTTAAGAGTTTAGTAGTAGTCTTACAGCATTGCAAATAGGAAGAAAGTGAGATGTCATTAGTATACAATATGCTTTGTTTATTTCAATTTTCCACAGACAATAAAAGAATTTGATAAAACTGATAAATGTTCAAATACATCTCTTTCTAATATAGTCCAGCTAAAAGGTGATTTATTTACTATATTCTAAATGTAATAAACCAGTAAAACTACCTTTAAATGATGGAGAAATTCTACTCACCTATTTGTTTTTCCACCGTATACTTCCGAAATCTTACTTTCACCAAGAAAACTGTGCTCAAGTTCACCAGGAAAAGTGGAAATATCTTCCTTTAAAGATGCACCGAACTCCTCAGTAGCATGGATATAAAAACTCTTGTTTTTTACACCATCTACAGGTGACTCCGTCGGCACCACAGGCGCTCCGTACCGTCCTTTAGAAAACTCTTGGAGCTCCATGAACTCCTGAGGGTCCTTTGATTTGTAGGAATTTAATTCTGAGACACAAAAGGTACCATACCCGCTGCTCACTGAGCTGCTGTCCACGATGCAGTCTGGGTGTGATGCGGATGCTTCCTGCTGCATTTCAGGTTCCTTAGACTTAGGGTAACTAACAACAGGTTCATTTCTCTCACTGTTTTCAGAAAAAAAACCCATTTGACTTTCTGAAGATGTGTGTTTACCTAAAGAACTTCTATCATAGGAGGCCCAGGAAGCATTACTGGTCTGTAACTTGACTAAATTTTTAATCTCCTCTTGTATACGCTGAAAATAAAGTTATAGATTTGGGTAAGAAAGTATATTAAACATCACATTTTTATAGATGTTATGAAAATATTGTCCTTAAAAATATGATGATATTATAGTAAAGATAATACGTATGCTTTATCTTTAGTTTACAAACAAAACTGATAGAGTATTAATTGGTTCTTCTGCAAACCTTACAATATTAAAAAAAATCAATACAAATAACAACTTACTTGAATTTGGTTGTGAAACTGTTCCTGCCGGGCGACTATCTGTTCTTGGCATTGTTTTTCCACCAAATCGAAGAGCTGTAACCACCTGGCCTATTAAATTACAAAATATTTTAGTTAAAAATCATTTTTAACCTAATATTTAATTAAATAAATTCCTCCAGTGGGTAAGGGCCTTTTTTAAAAATTTATTTCTTATTGTAAAATTTTTAAGCTGAATTAAATAGGTATAAAACTATATTTAATGCAAAAATACAAGGATATAGGGCTTAGGGATACTTTCTCATGCAACCTGTGGTCTGGGTAAACTTGAAGGTCTGGATAAATCTTATTTCTCAAATGGCATCTTAATGTGATGTCATCTGCTATCATTTCTGATTAATCAAGAACCAGGAGTTCCACTTTGTATTTGTCTTAAGTTCCTCTTCCTTTCCTCATAACAGCTAATGATTTTCTTAAACACTGATTTGTACTCAGAAAAAGAATCCCATGTTGTCCTAATAAATAAAAGAGTCAGTTATTTTACCAGCAAAATGGGTTTATTTGGGAACAGCAAAGAAATTGCAGTTTGGGACAAGCAAGCTATAGCAAAAGCCACGGGCAAGTCCCGTAAACAAAGGAAAGGACCATTACTTTATAGAGAAAAAGGAGGAAGCTGAGAGGGGTTGTTTTAAAAGAAAGTCCGTTTGGGGCCACCCGGTGGCACAGTGGTTAAGTTCACACTCTGCTTCAGCAGCCCAGGGTTCTCCAGTTTAGATCCTGGGCTCGGACCTACATACCGTTCATCAAGCCATGCTGTGGCGGCATCCCACACAGAGGAAGTAAGACTTACAGCTATGATGTACAACTATGTACTGGGGCTTTGGGGAGGAAAAAAAAGAGGAAAAGTGGCAACAGATGTTAGCTCTGGGCCAAGCTCAAAAAATAAAAAAAGCAAAGTCCGTGAGAGAAAAGTGAGAGTGCAGGGTGATGATGGCTGGGCTTGCTGGGAAAGGAGAGTGCTTCCTGGAGGAGGTGTGTAACCGATGCCTTCCTGTTGGGGTCTGTAATTGACCTGGCGTGGCAGTAGCGAGGGCTCCCCCTTTTGGCCTCCCAACTCCATTTTAAATGAGGTTTCCTTTATTCTTTTTCACGCCCACATTTTAAAATAACAAATAGTCTGGTATTATGAGAATTCAACTCCTAATTTATTTGTTATTTAAGTAAATTTATTCTTTTTAAAGTCAGATGTTGAAGTGTTTTAAAGCACTACAGCTGATAAAGGAGTGAAAAAATGACTCAAAACCCATGGAAGTGCCGATAACTCCCTTCACAGCCACTTTTAGGTCCTGATCCATCCTCACTCCCGAAAGCAGTTAGTACTCCTAGAACTAGACTAAGCCAAAACACGGCAGGAAAGGGGGCATGGAGTTCCCCAGAGGCTAAATTCAGTCTCAAAGCTGGTGGACTTTCAGTTACAGACTACACACAATAATACACGATGTCAATAAGTAGCTACCAGGATGACTAGCTTCCCTTCTTAAACCTTTCAATGTCTTCCCACTCCTGCCACCTTACAGAGCCCGCAGGACCTGGCTCATACATTCCTCCCAACTTCGTCTCACCTGCTCTGTCCCTTGCTTGATATACACCGGCCTCGCTGGCCTCTTTGTGCTCCCTGAACATGCCACAACTGTCTTCTACCACAAAAGCTTTGTACTTGCTGTACCCGCTGCCCGGAAAGCTCTTTCCCCAGCTCTTAACATGGCTGGCTGCTTCCGATGCTGCAAGTTCAGCCTAACTGTCACCTTCTCCAAGAGAGCTTTCCAAACCATCCTTACAGTTACTCTTGTCGTCCTGTTTATTTCCTTCAGAGCACTTACCACTGTCAGAGAGTACCTCATGTGTTCACCTTGTTAACTTGTCTACCATCCCTCTATCTCCAGCTACGACACAATGCGTATGAAAGAGTGAGCACTCAGAAATACAGTGTAAATGAGTATATAAAAATGTGTATTTCAAGCTGAACTTTTCTGGGTACTATAGACTACACACTCCAGAAGCCCTTCGGGTTAATGCTGAAAGCCAGTTACAGAACCACAGTACACAAGAGAAATAAGTTGAAACCTGTATAACAGGATTAAGGCAAAGGGGGAAAAAACCCTCAGGATTGGAAAAGGAAGGCTTCAAAATGAAATATGACTACTGAGAGGCAGTATTAATACTAAATCAACTAACTTCAGGGCAAGGTAGGCTGGATCACATTAAGTTCCTCATCTTCTCAACTTACCTATAATATAAAGTATCTTATATTAATGACAACAAAAAAGAAATAATGCGGGGCCGAGTGGTTAAGTTTGCACACTCCGCTTCGGCGGCCCAGGGTTTCGCCGGTTCGAATCCTGGGCATGGACACGGCACCGCTCATCAAGCCACGCTGAGGTGGCATCCCACATGCCACAACTAGAAGGACTCACGACTAAAAAATACACAACTATGTAGTGGGGGGCTTTGGAAGAAAAAGGAAAAACATAAAATCTTTAAAAAAAGAAAAAGAAAGAATCAGGCAACAGTTTTCACACAGCTTATACTAACCTTAAGCAACACCCTTCGGGGGTTACTTTTAATCTGATAAAGCTACTATTCACATAAAACTAAATTACAATATGAGGCCAGCCCAGTGGCATAGTGCTTAAGTTCACGCACTCTGCTTCAGGGGCCCAGGGTTTGCAGGTTCAAATCCCAAGCGTGGACCCACACACTGCTCACCAAGCCATGCTGTGGCAGCGTCCCACATACAAAACAGAGGAAGATTGGCACAGGTGTTAGCTCAGGGCCTATCTTCCTCACCAAACAAACAAACAAAAAAACCTAAATTACAATAATGATAGAATAACAATTTATGCAACAAAAAATGTAAGACATTTGATATTAATCACATCCTTATTATCATTTTCCGATTTAGGTTATAGATGAATAGCGCTTAGGATATAAATTAGTGGAGACGATTTTGTTCTTCTTGGCCAGATTTTATAGCTAACATTTTAATTTTAAATAAACTTATTTAAGAACATTATAAATGCAGTGAATAACATTATTCACTTAACTATTAAGAAGGGGTATTATTCATTTCAAACTAAAATGATTTATGTGACCTGAATTTTACATATTGTTGGAGGATATGGCATCTCTTTAAAGTTTTCCCCTGCATGCAGTGTTTTGATGCGATAAGCCTGCCTGGGATTTCTAGTCTGGCCCAGTAAATACCCTTTGGGCTCTGACATCCAAGGTCTGACCCCCAGCTCTCCACCAACATCCTGTGTGGTGCGGAACAAGTAAACTTAATTTCTTGTGCCTCAGTTTCCTAATTTATAAAATAGGAATAATAATGGAGGAATAATAGTCTCATAGATGGTTGGGAGGACCAAATTTTAAGTTTAAATATGATGCATGTAAAGCAGTGATTTCAATGGGGGAACTATACTTTGAAAACCTGTGAGGTCATGGTTGTCACAAAGGTGGGGGGACACGGGGCCGGCCTGGTGGCCCAGCAGTTAAGTGCACACGTTCTGCTTCAGTGGCCCGGGGTTCGCTGGTTCGGATCCCAGGTGCGGACACGGCACTGCTTGGCAAGCCATGCTGTGGTAGGCATTCCACATAGAAAGTAGAGGAAGATGGGCACAGATGTTAACTCAGAGCCAGCCTTCCTCAGCAAAAAGAGGAGGATTGGTGGCTGATGTTAGCTCAGGGCTTATCTTCCTCAAAAAAAATATTTTTTAATTAAAAAAAAAATACATCGGCTCCAGAGCTCTTCATGTTCAAATTGTGGAAGGTTTCATGTTCGGTTTAATAACATGAATTAGTCCCCTAAAGGGGCAGAAATCAGACAAATGTTAAAAACAAGGTGAAAACATGAAATTCAGGGAAAAGAGTCAGGAATAAGACTTGCACAATCCTTACCCCACCCACTCTTTCTAAAGTGCTACACTAAAACATGAGAGGATTTCGCTTTTTTAGCATACGAAATGCCGCAAAACACACTAAATATATTCAAGAAATTTTACTGAAATGGCCAGAGGGATATTTCATAGTCTGTCAAAGTAAGAAATATCTTAAGAAACTCTTCACCTAATAATCAATTATATGTCTACATTACAAAAATTAAGCAATTATTACTAAACATAATAAAAATAATTATCTGTTTTATCACAGGTGAAGAAGAAAGGGCAGAAAGAAAGAAATGGGTTCAAATGTGAAAAGGGGTGAGTAGCTGGTTGGTATTCTGGCTTACAAAAATCTGTATCTTAAATTCACAAATATATTCTGAGTCGGATTTAAGGTGCTGATTTCAAAGTATTATGAGTAACAATTTCTAGTCAGACATGAATTTGCCAAACTACAAGAGGCAATGCCTCATCTTTTAAAAACATGTTGTCAGGTATTATAAGCTAATGAGTAAGTACGTTAGCAGAAACATTTCATAAAACCTTCTATTTTTAATTGCTTCATTTTACAATGGCATTTTATAGGTCTTTCGTATTAGCACATACAGATGTTATATGGAAAAACATAAAAACTTAAAGCATAATGTTTTTAAGGTTTACAATAACACTCAGTTATTTTTATAACTTCAATGATTACAGATAAGGAATAATAAGTAATCACACTGAGGGGTGGCCGCTAGTAAATTCTTAAACAGGCACTGTCTCATTCCATTTATTCTACATTCTGAAAAGTAACACAAATGATGGTTTTAAAAGTATGATTAACATTTAAAACAAAATCTACACTCTAAATAAAGAATTTAATAATAATAATAATGTTTTATACATTCCTATTAAGCATTACCAAATCTAGCCTTGGAAAAGTCTATCTTGGGCATTACTCTATGAAACAAAATTTATATATACCAGTATTCTTTGAACTGTTAAGTTTTTATATCACAATTTAACCTATGGACCAAAAAAAGGACTAGTGACCTGAAAAATCAACATAACTCAATGTATCACAGCTAAAAGTGATAAGGTACTAAATAGAACCCTTAACTGATAATTAGAACATTCAAATATTTCAAAGTGGATTTAGATTTTCTTGATGACAATTCCATATGAGTTACTTAAAACATTAGGATTAAAAACAATATTAATAATTTTGGAATTCTCATTTCTCCGAACAAAGACATTTTAGTTCACATTTTAAATATAAACAGTATGTCTAATCACTAATATATTGTTAAAACATACTTTTGATCATCTTTATCACATTCATTCAATATCGTTCCCCAATACTCGATCACCTTACTTTAGCAATAACTTTAAGTATCATGCTCTTCAGGATATAAATTTCTAATAATTTAGAGTTTAGCAGAGGCACGTTTTATAATTATTTTAAAATTCTGAAAATAAAACAAAACTAGATACCTCACAGTTTTTCCAAAGTTCCGAATCAGTCTTTCCACTGTTTTGGAGCTCTTGCATTAAAGAGGTTAGGACTTCCACTGTACCTTGAATTACAGACGGTCTGGTCTTCCCTGAGAAAGAGGATACCCCATTTGTACTAAGGTGGGGACTACTTCTGTTGAAACATAAATAATTCAAATGGTTTTCTTCATTCTACCAAAGTGTTGAATAATTCAGCAGTTCAAGATTTAGCAGAGCAGTAAAAAACTACTGATATTTAATCCTTCCTAATGGCACCTCATTTGTTGAAAATCTGATCACAAGTTTGTCCACGAAAGGAAAATAGCAGTAAAAAGACAGACAGCATTTATCTTTTTAAAAACACAACAGAAAGACCTTCTTCAAAAGTGAGAACCAGCAGAATACAAAAGTTCCTGCTAAACGATAAGAAAAATTTCCAGCTTCTCCAATCTAAATTATTCCAGAGGATTATTTCACCCCACTTCAAGAACAGCCCTTTAGTGTCATGGAGATTCTTTCTCCACTGCCCAGAATTACAGTCAAGTCTTGTTAACTGCATCCCCCTAATTTGGTGTGATAAGCTGATGCTTATCTTTGCACTGTCTGAATAAAAGTTGGGCCCAGCAAATTAGCAGCAAATATTCAGGATTGACTCAGGCTATTCAGGGTGTAAAACAGCATTGATTCTTTCCAGAAGGACTGCTTTTCCAAACTCGAGACGAGTTTATTTCAGATTTGTTTTATAAAAACACAAAGTATAATTAAGGACATTAAAATGTATTTCAATTCCAATCACTGAAAGATGATTATCATTTATTTATTGATACTCCGCTTTGTTTCACAAAGACTTTGTAAAAAAGAGGGCACTAATGAAAATAACAGTAAAATAATAGAGTTAGGTTGGAGAAAATGTTAATAAAAATTCAAGGGAAAGAACATAGTATGCTGTCGTAAGGGGTTTATATAGTTGTGTAATAAGTTTAAATGTGGCCAATTTAACTGCCAGTCACAACGAAAAGGGAGACAAGTTCAGTTACATAATTTTCATTAGAAAGCCACATTTAGGTTCCTCCAAGCAAATCAAACCCTATGTTCTCAAAGAGATTTCTTCTAGAAGTGGGCTTCAAGGGGCCCCCAAATGATCCAGGAAACAAAAAGCATGACCAGTTGTATAGACTGCACGACAGACATCCCTTCTGGATCATTTCCCATGCTTTTTGTTTTCCCCCTTTCACCCTACTTTAATTTATGCTTTCTCCTTTTATTTTCTATATTTTATAAGTGGCCTTAAATTCCTCCTGAGGAGGGCAGAGAATGAACACATTTTTCAAGGAATTTATTTATAATAACACAATCTCTTACAGACCTACTGTGTTAAAGATATTTGCTTCTTTACCAGTAGCCCAGACTATTGTTTTTTGATTTTACTGGACCTGCTTTTTACAGCTGATCTCCTCTCTCGTGGTCCCTGCCTTTTTGCTGTTTTTAAGCTACCATAATTTAGAAACCCAAATAATCGAGCTTGTCAGACTATGTACAAAATGAGAGTAAACAGCCTCTGATTAAAAAGAAACCAAACATGGGATAGTTTAAAAAGAAAATGCGTTGTTTGATAGTATCTATTTCATCGACTCAAGAGTGTCTTTTTTCGCTTACTTCCTAGTATTCAACTTCAGTTGCTACTTTCCAGATTGGTGGGGTATTTCTGCAATATTAAACATTATATGTCCTATTAATTTAAAAACATAGAAACGGGCTGGCCCAGTGGTGCAGCGGTTAAGTGCAAACATTCCACTTTGGCGGTCTGCGGTTCGCTGGTTCGGATCCCGGGTGTGGACATGGCACTGCTTGGCAAGCCATGCTGTGGTGGGCACCCCACATATAAAGTAGAGGAAGATGGGCACGGATGTTAGCTCAGGCCCAGTCTTCCTCAGCAAAAAGAGGAGGATTGGCAGCAGATGTTAGCTCAGGGCTAATCTTCCTCAAAAAATAAAGTAAAAAATAAAAATTTCTAAAAAAAAATGTGGAAACAATATTTAGGCAACTAAATTTTAAAGATATACTTGTAATTTACCAAAAACAAAAAAAAGTGTAAAGAAAACCACAATTGGCACAACAAGCTCTCTTTCACAATGTTCCCCATGTAAAAGTACTCATCTCTGGGAGAAACAAAAATCATGGAAGAGGGGCTGGCCCCGTGGCCAAGTGGTTAAGTTCGCGCGCTCCACTGCAGGCGGCCCAGTATTTCATTGGTTCGAATCCTGGGCGTGGACATGGCACTGCTCATCAAACCACGCTGAGGCAGCGTCCCACATGCCACAACTAGAAGGACCCACAATGAAGAATATGCAACTATGTGCTGGGGGGCTTTGGGGAGAAAAAGGAAAAAATAAAATCTTAAAAAAAAAAAATCATGGAAGAATAAAACTATTCTTAACAACTGTCCCTCAACAGTTCCTGATCAGAGTAACTATAACACTATTTGGATAAACTGGTAAATTATGCAAATAAAGTTACTTTGATTTGTTGTTACACTAAAAAAAAAAAAAATCTGTCCAGCTCATTCTTACCTATTAGTATTTAAGTTCAGTCCAAGAGAATGGGGAGAATTTTTTATATCAGATTCTAGAGAAGATGAAGTTTTTTGTAAGGGTTTCACCAAGTCAAAATCTTCCATAATGTACAGAAACTGTTATACTCTCTTATTGGAAAATGTAGGTTTTTTCACTGTTTGAAGAAATTGAGTCCGAGTCATCTTCAGATGCTTCATCGTCTACAGGCATTTTCAGCTGCTAACATTCAGAACTGTGAAATATCCTAAGCTCCCAAGAGTCTGAAAATGAATGAGGAAAAGAATACTACTATAAAAAGCCTCTAAACCTAGCAACTGTCTTTTCATGACTTTGGAAATCTTAATCCACATAAAGGATAGCAACATTATTCATAAGAGCCAAAAAGCAGAAACAAATCAAATGTCCATCAACTGATGAACAAATGTGGTGTAGCCATATAATGGAATATTTTTCAGCCATGAAAAGGAATAAAATACTGATATACACTACAGTGCAGATGAACACCGAAAACATTATGCTAAGTAAGAGAAGCTCAGTAAAAGACCACGCATTGTACGACTGCATTTATTTGAAATATCTAGAATAGGCAAATCTAGATAGAAAGAAAGTAGATTAATGGTTGCCAGGAGCTGGGGGAAGGAGAGAATGGGAGTGACTGAAATGGGTATGGGGTGTCTTTTCAGGGTCATGAAAAGTTCTTGAATTAGATAGTGGTGTTGGTTGCACAACTCTGAATATACAAAAAAAAACACTGAATTCTATATTTTAATAGAGTGAATTTTATGGTACGTGAATTATATCTCAATAAAAAATCTACAATAAGGGTGACTTGCAAAAGTAGTATCTCTTTTTCAGGTAATATTTCAGAATTTTATGTGTTTAATAATCAAGGTTCTAGACACAATTCTACTATGTAACAGTTGGAATACTTACATGTTTTATTCATCTGTTTAATAAAATCTACCAAGTATCCATGCTTGTTGATTTATACAGTGAAGAGATGAATGGCAACTGCTTAGGATTTAATTTGGTACTGAAAACAGCCAATTAAACTGTTAACAATGGTTGTTTTCCCACTGGCTGTAAGGTGAGGGGTAGCAGAAATGTCTTTTGCACTACACAGTCTTCTGGATTCTATGGACGTATTACTTCTCAAAAAATAAACTATTTGCCAGGTCAAGTAAAATTTAACTGAAGCTAGGTGTACGGAGACAAACTGGCTATAACAAGTCAAACAATAGGATTCCGTCTTAGGGAATTCATGCATTTTTTTTAAAAAAGCAAGGGAGCAAGGGAAAAAGAAGAAAACCTATACTGCTTACAAAATGGAAAGTTTAGGTAGTGCAATAGAGGGAAACTATTATTCCCACTGCCTAGGGCCTGATTTACAAAGCACAACCTTAAAAACACCAGCTCATAAAGGAACCATTTCCTTCGGGGACAGGTGTGAAAGCCAAGGGTAACTGGACCTGACTAAATGGATTTCTCCCCAGTGGCTCAGCCCATCGCCAACGACAAATAGAGTATTGAAAGAGTCAGGGGCTGCACCTTCCAACTGGCAACAAAAATACCTGGATTCAAATCACCTTGCTCTTCTACCAGGAAAACACAAGCTCTCCAGGGACGGGGATCTGCAACCCCATCTATTATTTCCCCAGTGAGGTAATCCGGATGCAGGAGATCCAGATGGAAAACCGCTTGAAACGCAATGATGCTTTTCCAGCAGGCGGGGACGGGGCGGAGGGGATGGGGATGAAGGGGGGAAAAACCCCGCTATACAATGGAAAATTTTTTTAAAAAGACGGAGAATGGATATAAAAAGAGATATTTTTATATTTTCCAGCAACAAAATATGATGCTTTGGAGCCCCCCAATCCCTAGCAAAAAAAGGGAGTTACGGAAAAAAGGAGCGACCGATCGGGGTCTACTGATGTATAAAAGTTAGCCAGGCGTTCTGCTTTGTTGGGAGGCTGACAGGAGAAAGGAGTGACTTCAAAGGTTTTTGAGGCCAGATCCTGACATTCTCGCGCTCACAGCCAGACCTCAATTGCGGGTGGCGGCTCCCGGGTCAAAGGGGGAAGGCGAGGAAGAACCCACGCAGTCGCATAAATTGTACACAGCAAGAGGCTGGACAACAGCCACCGCTCCAACTACAATCGAGATCCCCAAAGTGAGCGAAGGAAGCTCGTCCAAAAAAAGAAAAGAAAAAATCCCACAAGCCCCCCGCCCCTCGGGAAGAGGCGCTCTGCGATTGGGCCGCGCCGGTGTCACTCAAGGGCACGTAGTCTAGAAAAGGCGCACGGCGGCCGGCAAGCCCCCACACACCCGCAGGTTGCGGCGGGGCCGCCTTGTCCGGTGGTTGTCTTCCCCCGCCCTAGCTCATCGGCACACTCGGGGCTCCTCTAAGACCGTGTCTTCTAAGTCTTGTCCCCCATCCCCCGCAACTGGGAGCTCCCCACAGACCGGCAGCCGCTTACCTGGCCGGCGCTCCCTCTGCCGATGTCAGGGTCAGTCGAGCGGCCTCTCGCGACCGTTAAACTCGGGGGAGCGTGCGCGCGCCCGGCGTCTTGCCTGCGATTGGCTGCTCAGAAGGGGGCGGAGACAGCCCAGGCGCGGCGCGCGCGTCGACTACCCCCTCCCTTTTCCGCAGCTCGCGCCAAAGAGGGAGGTCCGAAGCTTGGGAAACGGGAGGGGGCGGGGCTGCTGTTAAATGCTCTCATCTGATTGGCTCTCTGGGAACCTACGGCTGCCACGCGGGAAAGGAGCCTCAGCTTCCCGCATGCGCACTTGGTCAGAATGCGCCTCGGGCACGTGAGGGAAGCCGCGGCAGGAGTAGGGCGCGTGCGCAAACCCGGCAGCGCGATTGCGAACCCGCTGCTGCGGCGGTTCCGGTTTCCCCCGAACTTTGGGGACCGGAGGTCAGTCCCGAAACCAGGTAAGGGTCTGCGGAGGAGCCAGGGACCCACACGGTTGCCCGCGACTGTCACGGGCTCTGGAGAGAGGCCTGGTTCCCGGCTCGCGACCCTGAGTCGCGCAGCCAGTTGACCTGCGGCCCCGCTGGCGCTGCGGTGCAGCCGCCCAGGGACCTGAGCTAAGTCTTCCCTGCCCCTGGTTTACCTTCGGCTGCTGTGGGTCGGCCCTGGGGCTCGGCCCCGGGGCTCTTCAAGGACTGGCGGGGGGCCCGCCGCCCCGGAGATGACAGTTCCTCTGAGGCCCGCCGACGAGCCGGACGAGCCCCCTTTGCTGTCCGCAGAGCCCGTGGAGCTCTTAGCGCGTAGCAGGGCTGTTTTCGGCTGCACGTGGCAGGTGTCAGCATTGCTCTTGCCAGGCCTTCCGAGGGACCGCCGAGGACCCGCGTCCCTCCCTGGGGGCCCCCAGCCCAACTCAGACGCCCTGTTCAGTGCGCAGTCTTCAGACTAGCTAACCTTTAAGGTCCTTCCAGCTCTTCGATTTCCCTCCGAGTGTCCTGAGCCCACAGTGTCACCGGCCCTGTTACTTAGATGTGCCTGAAGGAGCTGTATCTGCCCTTGGAATGACAAGCCTGCCAGGATGCATTCCGTCTCATCTGAGCCTCCTAAGAATACTCAACAGTCATGTCGCAGCAGTGAAGAACCCATCTCTTTCCAAAACCCCATCCATGCATGGAAGATCTCAAGCTTAAATAGGTTGATCGCCCCCCACATTGTGTTAATCCATCCGTCAGTACTATGCTCATGGGATACCTAACCAAAATCAAATTATTTTTAATCACATGGCTCTGTTTTCAGTGACCATGTTTCAAGTCCACCAAAAAAATTTTTAAAAACGCACAATTTTATCACTAATTTCAGTTGGTCTCAAAATCCATTATTTGAGACACTGTAGAACCTTGCACTCACAGAAGAATTGAGGAGCAGGTATTCCTGAGACAGCTCCAGGCAAAGACAGGTGTGTTTCCTTACAAGAAAAATGTTAACCCCCAAATCAAGTACTAGAGATTAGTTCCTAACCATGCAAGAGGCAGGAGGTCATTGCTTTTTGGCTACAAAATCAGATGGACTATGTTCAGTTTGAGCGTGTTTGCTTCTGTTTTGGATTTTGTTTTTTTTTTGGTCATTGTGATTTTAAGTAATTTTTAAAAATCTATTAATATCTTAATAAGCTAACATTTCCAGGAGCTAGTATTCTGATTAACCAAGTTGTCTTGTTAACCAGCTGATGTGGTGAGATATCTTGGTGAGGTTGCTCACACCATATTTCTTACCTTAGGTTAAGCTCTTTGGTAGGGTCTTCATTTTAAAAAATCTACCAGCCCTGTGGTGAGATGGTGAAGTTCACACACTCCACTTCAACACCCTGGGGTTTGCAGGTTTGGCTCCCCAGGCGCCGACCTACACACGACTCATCAAGCCATGCTGTGGCAGCATCCCACATACAAAATAGAGGAAGACTGGCACAGATGTTAGCTCAGCAACAATCTTCCTCAGCAAAAAAAATTTCAGGGCCAGCCCAGTGGTACAGCAGTTAAGTTCGCACATTCTGCGGTGGCCCAGGGTTCATGGGTTCACATCCCGGGTTCGGACATGGCACTGCTTGGCAAGCCATACTGTGGTAGGCGTCCCACATATAAAGTAGAGGAAGATGGGCACGGATGTTAGCTCAGGGCCAGTCTTCCTCAGCAAGAAAAAAAAAAAAAGCATTGGCAGATGTTAGCTCACTGCTAATCTTCCTCAAAAAAAAATTTCAGAGTGTGGGAATTGTCTTTGCCTAATTGGACTACAGAGAAGCTTTATAAGTATGTATAAATATGTATTAAGTAACTGTTCATCTAATCTAAACCTCCCCTGCCCCATACTGGAGATTTTGCACTGCTTGTATGCAAGCCTACACCACTATTTCATGGCCTTGCAAGGATATGATTACAATATGATTTTACTATAACATCAAATTGCTCCAGTATTTCTCTTTTGCTTTGAAAGCTTCAAATTGACAGCTTTTGAGTGGAGATCTTTCACATTAATTGGGATAAGATCAGGCTATTCAGTAATAATGGCTGCTAATGGCGTGAAGCCTTTTGTGTCTATTAACCAGGGTGTTCCTTTGTGTCATTGATTTTTATATCCAAACAGTTTGTCATTTGGGGGGGCCAGTTCTCCACAGCAAAAAATGAAGAACTCTAAAACTTTAAATCTGTAGTTTAACCATTAAACGTGGAAGTGATTGAGTATACTCTTAAATATGAATTTTTTCATCTTTCTTGTCCTTCATGATTTTTCCTACTATATTAGATAATTTCTAAAGATCTCTATGTTTAAAGTAGAACTTGCTTCAATGAACGTGGTTTTATCTTTCAACTTGAACCTGCTGGGAAGTCAAGCTGTATTCTTGGCATCATGATTTTCTCCGTGGCACCCGATTTCAAAGACCACAATTATGACCTCACCAAACTGCATGTCTTTGATAATTTCATGGCTTCCAAGTACTTCTTAAATGGGACCATACCGAGTAAAGTAGTTTGCAGATCACTATGCTAGATACCTTTTCACTCGGAGCTCTAAAACAAAAAGTCCATGAAACAATCAGCTTGCAGACTGGGTTTATGGGGTAAGACCCCAATTGATGTGGTGAGTTTGTCCAGGTTTCTTCAGCTGTGTCATGGAAGGATCCGAAGTGCACCTAAGTGATTTACATTTGTGGCGACATGTACGGTGTTGTTCTCACCCTCAGTGGTATTACCTCCATTTTACAGACGAGGAAGCGTGGCCAGAGTGGCACGGTGAGTAAATCACGGAGTCAAAACATTGACACAGGTCACGCTGACTACAAAGCAGTATGGCCTTTCAGGGAGAAAAAAATGAGAGGAAGCGTCCAGAAGAGAAAGTTGAGGAAAATGAGCTAACACTTTTTAAGGAGCTGGGGGAAGAACAGATCTGGAGATGTTACAAAAGGTAAAGAAACAAGCTGTAGAAAGATCAGTTTAGTTTAAAAAATGGAATTGCTAATGCTTTCCCAAGATAAGTCTTCCTGAAATAATCCACATAGTGGATCTCTTCCTTATTTGTATCAAATACGATAATATATTTGAAAGTGCTTTGAAAACATTTAAGTCCTGAACATGCAAAGCATCATGAACGGTAATAGAGGCTTTGAGACTTTTAGAAGAAAAGGTAGAGTGTTATTGCTGTTTTTTGTGTTTCTCTTGTTTTAATAGTGTGGTTGGTAAATTATAAAGTTCCTGTTAGATGCTGTAAATATAAGGAAATCACAGTGATGCACACAAATAGGACAGTTGTAATTCTCTGTGGATTCAAAGTTTTCTGTTTAAAACACGCTGAGCGGGATGTTGGTGTTGTATGACTTGAAAGCCTCTTTATCGGCTTCATTAGTCATCTCTTGAACTCTGCAGCATAAGCCTATTAAATGTTGAGCAGACCCAGAGTCATCTCCTTTCCTCTTGTCCCCCAAAATCAAGAATAACAGCTCTGCATTTCCTGTGTAATCGATTACGATGTTCTCATTTGAGGAGTAATTCTCTGAAAACACTTGCTGTGGGTGAAAGGTGCTTTATCTTCCCTGTAAAACCCCAAGCCGAGGGGAGAACAGGGTCTGTTTCAAGCCTGAGCCGCAGTTCCTAGGAGCTCCATTTGGGGAGGTGTTCCCGCTCTCATTGGGATTGCAGGCAACTACAGCAGGAGGGTGAGACACATATGAAAGGGAGAGAAAGGCTGCTTTATTTATTTACTTTTTTTAAAGATTTTATTTTTTCCTTTTTCTCCCCAAAGCCCCCCAGTACATAGTTGTATATTTTTAGTTGTGGGTCCTTCTAGTTGTGGCATGTGGGATGCCACCTCAGCATAGCTTGATGAGCGGTGCCGTGTCCTTGCCCAAGATTCGAATTGGCGAAACCCCAGGCCACTGAAGCACAGCGCACAGACTTAACCACTTGGCCACGGGGCCAGCCCTTATTTTATTTTTTTGCTGAGGATGATTCACCCTGAGCTAACATCCATTGCCAATCTTCTTCTTTTCACTTGAAGAAGATTTGCTCTGAGCTAACATCTTTGCCAGTCTTCCTCTATTTTGTATGTGGGTCACCACCGCAGCATGGTCACCGATGAGTAGTGGAGGTCCCTACCCAGGAAATGAACTTGAGCCACCAAAATGGAGCACGCCAAACTCAACCACTAGGCCACAGAACCGGCCCTGTAGGCTGCTTTATTTTAATTCCCATTCTGCAGAGAGCACCAAAACACACTTTTGAAACATGAATTATTACTAAGCAGTTTCCAAAAAATCAGTCTCCTCTCTCTTTACTTCAGTGCCATCAGCTGGCCATTTTGTCTTTTTTTTTTCTTTGAGAAAGATTAGCCCTGAGCTAACATCTGCTGCCAATTCTCCTCTTTTTGCTGAGGAAGACTGGGCCTGAGCTAACATCCGTGCCCATCTTCCTCTACTTTATATGTGGGACGCCCGCCACAGCATGGTTTGCCAAGCGGTGCCACGTCCACACATGGGATCCCAACCAGCGAACCCCGGGCCACCATAGCAGAACATGTGCACTTAACCGCTGCACCACTGGGCCAGCCCCATGTTGTCTTTTTAAAGCTGCACCTTGCACGTCAGTCTGTTCAAGCTCACTGTTTGGTCCTTCACCATTAATTAGGTCATTGTTTTGTGACCTGTCATTTTCCCTCCTTATTGGGGAGGGGGGAAAAAAGACTGTGACTAAGGAGGTAATCAGCACTCCTGAATTCTCGTCTCAATCTTAAATATTAGAAACGTAAGAAACAACAACTTTTAAAAGTGTCTGTCCCAGCAGCCAGAGAACCTGCTAATGCCTGTGTTCTAGTACAGTGCTGCTCAAGCTTCGGGAACATGCCTCTGAATCACCTAAAGATCTTAGTAAAAGGCGGGTTCTCGCTGGGGAGCTCTGGGCTAGGGCCCAAGATTCCTCATTCCTCACACGCTCCCAGCTGCTGCCTTTGCTGCTGCTCTGTGGACCACACTCTGAGTAGTCAAATTCTAGATCTTGTACGGTAGCCACTGGCATGTGTGGCTGGTGAGCTCTTGGCTAGTCCAAACTGGTGTGCTGTAAGTGTGAATATACCCCCGATGTTGAGGACTACATATGAAAAAAAACTCAGTAATTTTTTTATATTGATCACATGTTGAAATAATAATATTTCGGGGGCTGGCCCAGTGGCATAGTGGTTAAGTTTGTGTGCTCTGCTTCAGCAGTCTGGAGTTCACAGGTTTGGATCCTGGGCATGGACCAACTCACCGCTCATCAAGCCATGCTGTGGTGGCATCCCACATACAAAATAGAGGAAGACTGGCACAGATGTTAGCTCAGGGCTGATCTCCCTTACTGAAAAAAAAAAGAAATAATAACATTTGTGATATATTGGGTTAATTAAAATATATTAACCTTCATTTCATCAGTTTCTTTTTACTATTTTTAATGTCACTACTAGAAAATTTAGAATTTCACATGTGACTTGTATATATTTCTGTTGGCCAACAGTGTTCTAGAACATTAATGCTATAGAAGCAACATTTTTTGTTCTTTTTTCAGATGACCCAGTTTCTCAATCCCCTTGTAACCATTTCACCTTCTTGTTAACTCAAATCAATACTCATTTAATTCTTTCCTCTAAATGTTTTCCTTTCCCAGCCATTACTCTCCTTTACACCCTCTTCGTGTCCATCGTTGCCATCATGATCCTGGGGCTCGCATCCAGCAGTCGGACGATCCTCAGAGCCAGGATACAGGCAGCACCCTCGCTCAAAGCCCTTAGCCGTGACATTTAAAGTGTGGTCTCTGGACCAGCAGCAACAGCCTCACCTGGGAGCCAGTTAGACATGCAGAATCTTAGGCCCCACCCCAGACCTAATGAACCAGTATCCTATTTAATGAGATCCCCAGGGGAAAGTTTGAGTGGTGAAAGCTTTAACAAGTATCTTTCCTAAAGCACCCCATTTTGTTTAATCTCCACATCTGTTCCTTCAGTTAGTTAATGCCATTTCTTCAAGGTTGATATACCATGAAAGGTGTGGCTAAGAGAAACTAGTGCTCTCTCTTTCTAAAAAAAAAAAAAATACTTCAACAGTGAATTTTAGACAAATGGCATCCAGAAGGTGGGTCCAGAGATTGAAATGCTATGCTTTCCTGAAAACAGATTCAAATATCCTTTCTTCTTTGAGACACAAAGGAAAGGCGTTGCATCCTCTTTCCCACTCTCTAGAGCCCTGGAGCTGCTGGTGAGACAGCCTTACCTCGCTGCAGCTAGTTTAAATCCGGGATTGTTTGCTCCTGTCACAGGCCACGTTCCAGAGCTGACATGCCATCCCCACAGTGGGTGTCTGTCTTGGTCTGGGTTGATTATGGAAGCCTGAAGAGGGAATGTGTGCCGGCTGGATCCAGGTCAGGAAGAAAGGCACCTAATAGAATGCAAGTTCCATATTCCAATAACATGCACTCCAGTGATTTGGGGGCGTAATAAAGTTTGAGGACCACTGCTCTATAGCATGTTGTCCATCCCAGGCTGGCGTTATCAGATTTGTGGACATCTTAATTTCTCTTTTATGCTACAGATTCCTTGGGCTCCATGAGGCCCATGCCTGGCACATAGTAGATGTTGAAAGTATTCATTGAACAAATTAACATTGTGTCTTATAAAGGCCCCAGATCTATTACTCCTAACTTGACCAAGTGGGAAGGGGAAGTCGGTGGAGAGCCAGCCGTGGATTGGCGCACACTCGCAGAGGGAATCAGGGCGAGCTGTCAGGACTGCTGGTTTGCCTTTACTAGCACTTCTTGTTACCCTTTTTCTCTTTTTTTAATGTCCCAACGAGCTCTAATCCGAGCTGCTTTTATTGTTCCTCAAAGACTTTGGGTTGCTTTGTGGGTATCACAAAAACTGAAATCCAATCCGTGTTCTTCTCTGGGCTTTGGGGAAGTGGAACCATGGGTGTGTTTGTCATTTTGAGCAGGCGCTGGAACAGAGCCAAAGCTCCAGGAGATACTACAAGTGTTGAGAATCATCCGACGGGCTGTTGGAATGAGCTATTCAACAGAGCAGCAGTAACTGAGCACCGGGACCTTCGTGAACTCCAGTTGGGTGGGAGGCCTTCCAGTGTGTGTCCCCGCCCTGAACTAGGACAGAAAGGTAGAGATTTGAAACACAGAGGCTGGGGACAAAGCAGCTGGGGACAGCACTCTCTGCCCCGCCCTTTGTCTGGGAGTTTCGCCTTGTCTCAGACTTGCTTCCTTTCTTTGTCACTGCATTGTATCCCAGTGCAGGCCTGCCTGGTCAGATTTACTCACTAGCGGAAGAGAAACCCCAAGAGGGGCGCTGGGCTCCTGTGCTGTAATGAATCTGATCCAGGGACTAGATGCTATCTGGTACACACAGGAATTTCATTCGGTGGGTTGAAAGCAGAGACAAGGGGAGGCGAATTTTGGACATCGACTTCGTCTCAGTCACGTAATCATTTATAGGGAGTGGGTTCTTTGTTGTACAGATTTCCGAGAAAGTACCTGGGTTTATCATTTTTCTTTTCCTGGGGATCCTTCTGAAATATTTCACACAATAAACAAAGCTAGTTGTTAAAGCGCCACTTTCACTGGTGCACTCTCTTTCAGAATGTATCCCTTCGCAGCCACGGAGCCCCTCACCAACACCCACCGGCCCTGACAGATCATCCTGAACATCAGACTTTCACAAAGACAGGAGTTCAGACCGTAATGTCAGTCACAGAATTGAAAGCTAGCATGGCGTAAGGCTTGAAAGTTATATTTCGTTATACTTATTTTCTGTAGCGATAGAAGTGAAGAAGACTGCATTATCACTCTAAAGGTGACCAGTATCGTCTCGGTATCAGTTGCACTGATCACTAAGGTTGGACACTTGGATTTAAAATGCACGTATTTCCAAGGAAGCACGTGTCTGCACTAGGCTTCCTCAGTGCTGATCTAGGCTGTCAGTGTGGGCTCAGTAGATGTTAGCAGTCAGAAGACAGCGGGTGACAGGTAAATGAGCTGAGAGCAAACCTGGCCAAGTAATTTGGTGGATGATAAGTTACTTTTGGCTTAGGAAGTTGGCTTAGGTTTCGTCCAGTTCCTGCCTATGTTAGAGACCAGTTGCCATGAGCTAGAATTTTGAAGGTTTCAAATGGTAAAAGAAGCTATGTAGAGCCTCATGGGAAGCAGTTAAAAAGGGCAGCACATCTGTCTTTGGTACCTACATAATCCTCGATCAGGAAGCATGAAGCAAGTGGCACATTCTTAGTTCCCATAGTCCACCTGGGTGACAGGGATTTTGCTAAAAACCAGCCTCATGCCCTCAGAGGTATCAACAAAAGCCCTCTCAGGAATACTTTTTCTCTGATCTTTAAGCCTGTGTGGAATGGGCGGAGAACTGCTCATTCACCCGTTTTCCAGATGAGGAAACTGGCCCAGCTTGTGGCTTGCCCCGTTTGCGTGGGGAATATGCGGATCTTTGAAAAGAGCTAACGCCTTTCAGGTCCTTCCGCCTTCCTCCCCTAGACAAAAGCAGAGGCCTGTGGGGTTCAGCATATCCTTGTAGCTGTTACTCTCTGTACTATTCATTTGTCAACCAGGACGGGTCAGCCTTGTGCTACGTCTTGAGCGGTTATTTAAATCTCATATCATTAAATGCTGCTTTCTTTTTGAATATCTTCTCTCTCTGACTAGACTGAACCTCATGAAGACAGAGTCTAGCGCTTTTCCACCTCGTATCACTCACTATAGCACGCATGGTATTTTGAACCTAGCAGGCATCTTAATAAAAACGAGTTGATTTGGGAATTTAACGATGAGTACCAGTCGGATCACGTTACTGGCAGTGCATCTGAGGGAACAGATGTTCCTATTCAAATCCATGAAACTGGAAACATTCAAAAACAACAATCATGACATTGATTGATAGTGATATTTACTGTGTCAGACTGTTTAAGCTCAGCTGTAAAATAGACTATTGCATACTGTTGTCTTTACATTTTGATTCAAAGATTCTCAAATGTTTAAATAATGTCACTTGACTCAGACCCTAAATCTTGCTTGATGTACTATTAACATTTCTTTATCAAGTGGCAGTCCTGTTCCTTTGAATTTCACGCTCAAAACCTCTCCTTCCCAAGAAAACAGTACCTCTGGGTGCTCTGAAGATATTTTTGGTCAGTTATAAGAAAATGTTTCTCAGCTGGCAGGGGCACGTACCCCTGAGAACACGGTAGACCAGGTGAGGCTGGAGAGAGGTGTTGCTGCTGAATAATCTGCACCAGTTTCCTAAATACCCTCCGTAACAGATGGGTGGTCATCGTTTGAACCGCTTTACAAAAGATTAGAACCCGCAGGATAATCTTGAAAAGCAAATGCATCTTCCTGAAAGACTATCTTTTTGTCTAATTCAGGTCCTGAACAAGCAGAGCCCCTCTCTATGAGTACCTCGGGTTTATTTCGCTTTCCTGCACCACTGACCAGAATATGCACAGTGTCGTGGGGACTCCGGCTTTGGGAGAGGCCAACATTGTTATCCCCAGGAAGAGCAGTCACTCGGGTCCAGATGGCAGGCAAGAAGGACCGCCCTGCTCTGCCTTCCCTGGACGAGAGTGAGCTTGAAGAGCAGTTTGTGAAAGGACATGGGCCGGGTGGCCAAGCGACAAACAAAACAAGCAACTGCGTGGTGCTGAAGCACATGCCCTCAGGCATCGTCGTCAAGGTAGAGCAAGAAAGACGGCTAGGGGAGAGGTCCTGAGCCCCGCTTTTAGACGGCTGGCTTGCACCGCCACAGTAGGTTTCTGCTGAGTGATAACGGGTGTCGGCTGAAGCCTATTTTCATTCTGGCCCCGGCAATAGAGGGCACTGCAGATCTCAACCCCTGCCCTGAGCCATTCCTCCCCAGGGCGGAACCTCCTGCACAGCCTCAGAAGCCGCCTTCTAGGACCTTGGGAGCCAGGCTATTGCTGCCATCCTTGAAGCTGGCAGGCAGCACGGGTCTTGTAAAGCTACTCGGCTGCAGGATGGCTGCAGAGAGCTCTGCAGCACCGCCGTGGGCTCCAAGTCCTGAGCGGCAGGCAGGCCTGGGTCATCTGCTAGCCGTCTCAGCCCTTAGTGACCTGGCTCATTAGTCAGGATGGTCACATCCTCCGTGTCCCTCTGTCACCTCTTTGGTAAATGTCAATGACACCAACCTTCTGAGAGAGAGGTTACAAACCATTTTCAGCCCTCAGAAGAAAAATGCTATGCATAGCTGCCTGTAGGAGTCTTCCTTCTTCATATGAAAACCAGTCTCTCATCAGAATCTCACCAGCTTTCAACACATTCTGAACCTCTAGGAAATGCTGAAGTGCTTTCTCCTGTTTCCTGGTTTGGTAGTGGCCCCACTGCCTCTCAAGGGAACTGCCAGTCCATTCTGTTTGGCCAGGGCCCTAAGGCACCACAAGCCTTTGAGGTACAGTAGAGAAGAGAGAGCAAAGGCAGGTTTTTCATATTCCTCCAATACTAATAGCAAATATTTATATCTCATGTAACTATGTGGCTGGCACTGGTCTAAACCACTTTGCACGCATTAACTTTTAGTCCTCACAGGCCCACACTCATTATCTTCATCATGGTACAGACGTGGCATCACAGGGACGGAGGGTAAGTGACTTGCCCAAGGTCATACAGCTGCAGGGGTCAACCCAGACCAAACCCAAAGTCTGTGTTGCTAACAGCTTTTCTTCAAGGCCATGTTTTTGAGCCAAAAGCATATCAATTAAAACCTCAATCACTTATCTTTTCCTCCTTGAAAAAAATGTCATTCATGAGCAATAATTTTTAACCTGTTTTACATAACTTACTCCAAATTTGCTTTTAATACTGTTCTTTCACCCTAAATTCAAAGAATTTCTCTTTTAGCAAAGCTTTGCAAGGCACTCGCCTGTAATAACTAAGGTATTACATGATGAATGTTTTACATGATGAATGTTATGGTTGACAGTAATGAAGAGGCCCCTTTCCTCTTCCAAACAGAATTTGATGTCTATATGTGGTGTGTACCAAGTGCTTGTTCCCTGGCCACAAGCTAGACATATGGGTTGATGTTTTCAAGATTATTTTGGGACTTTAAGTATTTGAAGGCTGTCCTTGCTTCTAAACAGAACAGCATGCCCAGTGATCAACAATCACTGTGAAAGCCACACAGTACGGCTGGGGTGTGGGACGGGGCCGAGGCTGGGCAGAGGCAGGAAAGGGTACGGCCTTCGTTCTGCCACTGGCTCGCCGGGATTCTTGACAAGTGGCTTTGCCTCTCTAGCCTGTCCCCAGCTGTAAAGTGACTAGTTTGAATTTAATGACTTCTGAGGTCCTGTCCAGAACAAACTGTGGTTTTCACTTTATAAAATATGATCTCTTACAGTGCCATCAGACACGATCAGTTGATCAAAACAGAAAGCTAGCTCGGAAAATCCTACAAGAGAAAGTGGATGTTTTCTACAATGGGGAAAACAGTCTTGTATACAAGGAAAAACGAGAGTCAGAGAAGAAAAAGCAAGAAAGGAAAAAAAGAGCAAAGGAAACCCTAGAAAAAAAGAAACTCCTTAAAGAACTCTGGGAATCAAGTAAAAATGTCCACTGAGTAAAAATGTCCAGATTCTGACTAAAACACTGCCAGAAGCTTTCAAGGAATAATGGTGGTGAGTTCCATCACCAGCATTATTATGGAGCTTTGAAAGAAAGATCTTTGACAGACTTAAAAGACCTTAAAGTTTTTCAATGGTGGTCTAAGTTGTAGTGAATGGAGATGCACAGTTCAAGAATAAAACTGTAAAGCAGCACGAGGAAGTCATCACTTAAAAGGCTAGCGGCGACTGTGGGAGGGGGAGGGCCGTCCACGGCATGCCGTACTGGGAGGGGCCTCCGGGGTCACCGACAGTTCTATTTCTTGACCTGGGCGGTAGGGAGAAGGATGTCGCCTTATTTTTTCAAGCTATACATTTGTGTGATTGTAGCTTGTTTTATTATCAAAGGTTAGAAATAAAAATATTTTTTTAAAGCATAGTCATACGCCCCTTAACAACAGGGGGATGTGTTCTGAGAAATGCGTCATTGTGCCATGTCATCATGCGAACATCATAGCGTGTACTTACCCACACCTAGATGGCACAGCCTACTGCACACCTGGGCTCTATGGTACTAATCTCATGGGACCACCGTCACGTATGCGGTCTGTCATTGACCAAAGCATGGCCATGCAGCACGTGACTGTATTACTATTAATAAGGTCCATTTTTATGGAGAACTATAAAATTGAGTCAAACATTAATAGCAGTTAGTGCCATCTTGTCATCTGGGAGGTTATTGCTCATTGATACTTAGATGTCCATTAGCTTAATATCAGGTTGAGAGAATAAGAGAAAAAACAAGATGGCAAAAGATTTACAAATCAGTAAATTACTTGTCCATTTACCCCATTAGCTTAGACTATGTTACCAAGTAACCTCTCTGATGTGGAAATAGATCGTTTCCCATATGCTGATTTACTAGTGGATTTATAAGAGATGACGTTCCACAAACCGGATTTGTTTATGAATGTGCTCAATACCATCACTCCAGCTGGATTTGACCTTACAATCACTTGGGGTTTTTCTAGGCATGGTTAATAGCTTGGCTTGTTAGAACACATCTGGAGTCCATTCATAAAACAAGTAGAGGAAATACCATGAGGTGAGGCGGCCACCGTGAAACACAGGGCCCGCCGCACGTCTGCCTGCAGTCAGGACCAGTCCAGTCAGCAGGCCCAGCAGACGCCCAGAGCATGCATCCAAATAAGCTTACCGTCAAGGCTCCTCTCACCTTGGAGCAGCCTGGTTTGGAAGCTTAAGCGTTCTATGCAAGGCTCTCTCCACCTCTGGCTGCACTGTGCAGGCCCTTCCCCATTCCAACCTCCACTTAGAAGGTAGCCAAGTAAGGTATCTAGAATAGTACGCAAGAAACCAGTAAGAGTGGGAAGGGAAATTGGGAGCTGCAGACAGGAGGGACAGAGGCTTCACTGTCTGTCGCCTTTCTTGTACCTTTCTGAATCTCCTGTCATGTGCGGGAAGGAGATGCAGGCGAGCCCATTCCCTAGAGCTCATTCCTACGGCCTTTACTCTTACGGCGGGGCCCTTGCCTCCCACCTGCAAAACTGACCATACCCCACCCCCTTGTAGTTTACCCCCCACCAAGGCGAATCCTCATTACATGGGGAGCAGTGCTAGGGCCTGGGGCAAAGGCTACCTCAGAATCCCTGTGCCAGGCACGCCTGGAGACCACCACACGGACTCAGCACATCTGAGGCACCCAGCCCGGTGTTCTCTCAGCACCAGCTCTTCCTGTGAGCACCAGATGAACTCAAGCTAGCTTGAGTTTAGTGGCCGCATGGCATGAAAACAGATTCCTGTAGCACCCAGGAAGTGCCCGCAGGATAAGCACCTACAAACCTAGAGGGTCCTAATTGTGGGGTGGGGTGGGGAGGGAGGGCACAGTCAGCAACAGTGCTTCCACTGTCGTTCTTGTTTTCCTCCTGGCACACACCTAAGTGTGCCACAGCCACAAGGCATCCGTGAGGCAACGTCGCCTCCCGACTTAAGCAAGCATCCTTCCCCCAGCCTGTGGTGCCCATGACATCACACAAAAGGTCTCTGGGCCAGTGGGAAAAGACCCTTTGACAGGCTCTCCCACCTCTCACTGAGGAGCTGTTTTTTAAAATACTACTTAGGAATTCAAGGAATCCACATCTTAATACAAATTGTTAATGAAAATAAGCTTTATTACATCAAGTAATAAATACATACAAAGATGCAAACAGTTTTAGTCATTTTCTTCCCGATGTTTGGATCCACTTACAGGAAAGGCAGAACTGAAATCTATTACAGTCTTAGTAGGGAAATGTTCGGGGGTCCTTGTTAGGTTGGGCAGGTTGCTCTTTCTTCTGTATTTATAACTTGTGCATTTTTTAAATTGACTTCAAAGCACTAACAGTCATGCAAATGCTTAAGCAAAGAAGTTACATTAAGCAGAATCTACGCTGTCTGGCAAATGGGGCCATCCGGCTACTAAGTAAAGCGTGCTGTCAGAATGCTGAGAACAAATCCCGTAGAGTTGTAGTCACTTGTGCAAGGAACAAAGAATCTGGGTAACATAAACGTATTCAGAAGAGAAGATGAAAGCGAGACCCTGGTGTCTTGGAGGCAAACTACAGTTTGCTGTAAGACAGGTAACTTACGTGCATCTTTTGAACCAATGCTTAAAAAAAGAAAAAAAACCTGGGTAGTTCCTAACTATTTAAAATGTAAATCCTAGTCAACTGCAAAATCTTTTCTCAAATCTTAGAGACCATAGGTTCAGAGCCTAGTGAACCCTGAGAGGGGTTTGCGGAGGAGAAATCAAACTGTTACCATTTTGAAAACAAGAGTTTCATCTGAACAGGGGAGATGAACTGTAACTTTCTGTCTTGCAAGAAGCTGGAAAACCTTCCACTGTAACAAGGCAGTTAGGATCTGGCGTTCCGCTCCGTTTCGGCCAAGCACTCCCGAACCAGTCCTCTTGCGTGGATGATGCCTGGAAGAGAGGCAGAGGCTGGGAAGCGTCGGGCAGAGCCCATTCCAGAGGAGGAGGAGGGCCCTTTCACAACCAGCCGGAAAACCCGCACACCGGCAGGAACTCGGCACCTGCAGCCCACGACCCCGGGATGCGAGCGGTGTGCAAAGCTAACTAACTAACGTCCCATCCCACCTCTCCCAGCCAAAACTCCTCTTCACGCCTCCCTAAAAATGTCCTCCTGCACTCCAGGTGACAAGCAGCAAGCTCTCTCTTCGGGACCTGCTGTTAGATGACGGGAATAAACGTTATCTCCACCCAATTCTTCAAGCCTGGCCCATTTTGGAGATTCCATGCCTTCAAATCATTACTTTTTCTGGCTTCTTCATATTCTAAACTCCAGAAAGGGCTTGATAAATGTCAGGTGGCCTGCACGTAGTAGGGTCAGGACGATTCCTACTCACTTGTGTTCAACTCTTGGTCCACCGTGACGGCTCCTCCTCAGGTCCCTGAGCCACCTTCTGCCCTTTCTCTCCCCCGTTTGTTATCTCTATGATTTGGAGGTTATCTTTTGCTTGTGTTTTTTTGCCTTTACGGAACTTCATGATATACTGATCTCATTTTAATAGACATCAAGAATCTATCCCAGTAAGAGCTGACTCTCAGAGGGCATTGGGAATAACATCCCCAAGTCACTTAGGCGTCCACACCTCACAAATCTTACCTCTCAGAGCTTCAGAAGACTTTCTTCCATAAAGGGTCAGACAGCAATATTTTAGGCCTTGCGGGCCACATGTTCTCTGTCATAAATACTCAATTCTGCCATTGAATCGTGAAGGTAGCCACAGACAGAAGCAATGGGTATGGCCATCTTCCAACAAAACTTTATTTATGGACACTGAAGTCTGAATTTCATGTAATTTTCACGTCACAAAATCATATTTTTTTCACCATTAAAAACTATAAAGAACCATTTCCTAGCTCATCGGCTATAGTTTGCCGACCTATCCACAATGTGCCAGACACCCTCATGCCCTCGTGACCCCTTTTCACCCTGCTATGCTGTAAACTTGGCTGGCCTGGCTAGTGGTCAGGGTGACTGGGGGACCGGCTGCTCGCCTAGGATATGCCCCAGAGCGGTCACTAGGGATGTCCATGTGTTGACTTCAACCACCGGTGTGCCTGGATGGCTGCAGACTGCCTTTTAGACTTTGGGGTCCAGTGCCTTCCCAGGGATTTTCATTCGGGTAACCAGCACTCCAGTTACCAGGACGCTTGCCTCCTCTGACCCCAGACAGCAGCCGGGACGGCAAAGCAATGCCCCTGATCCCCTGGGTTGGATCAAGGATGAGCTCCACAGCTCTCCCACGCCCTTTGGTTCCAACCTCTGCCTGCCAGGCCCCTCCCCACACCTGGGCCTGTTACTACCCAACCTTGCCTGGCAGTCAGCCTCTTGACAAAGGCTTCATAAACACCCAGAAGCCCACTGCTTTCGGTGGGAGCCTGTCCCAGCTGTCCTGGACTATCACTGCAGTGTCACAGCCTCAACAGAAGGCTCCCTGATGCCCCAGATTTATAACCAAAGAATGTTCTCTCATTTTTCTCCCATGTTGCTTCTCTAACCTTCTGAAGAACCCCCATCCCTCCTGCAATCAAATTCGCACAGGCCGCTGCCGCTCTGCACGGCCCCTTCTAAAACAGAACCCCTTCCTCCCTCCACTGCCGCTGCCTCCTGAGGCGGCAACCTGCTCCACTGCCTTCTGAAGCCAGCTGTCAGGCACACCTGCACGAGAGGACTCTCTTCTTTTCTCTGGCATCCTCTTCCCGCCCTTCCTCCCTCTTCAATCATGGAAGAACTAAAAAGGGTTCCCTCTCCCTCCCCAGACTAGGGCAGACCCACACACCCGCTGGCTTGGAGGGCAACGCGGCTCCCCATGTCCCCGGCCTCGCCTGGAGGAGGGAGCCTGCAGTATTTGGCTCCCGTGGCTCCCTGGGACCGGTGTCGGCCACCAGGAGCGGGGCAGACAAGAGACAGAGTCGCGGCATCTAGCTACAAAGGTTCCATTTAAAGCAGGTGGACCCCCAGGAAGCACGCAGGGTGAGGAAGGTCACTGGCTGCCCTTCTTAGAAGCCCCAGCTGAAGACAACTGGCCGCCAGGCCCCTTCCCGTCAGATCCCAGGGACAGCCTGCATCCCAGACCCGCTCGCCCCCGCCTGACGCCTCCAGCTCCCACAGGAATTCTGTGCCAAAACGGGGGCCCCTGTGGCGAAAGGGACTCTTCCCTCCCTCACGCTCCAACGTTTCCCCCGGAAAACCTTTCCAAACAGTCAATGGGCCAGTGCTTTGGGGTCACCCAGCAGCGAGGCAGGCCCTGTCAGGATACCCGTCAGGTAAGACTAAACAACTCACCACGTTTGAGTCTCTCCATCGCGCTCTTGCTCCCCGCATAGGTGGGTCTGATCTCTTTCCCCAGCTCTTCGATGATGGCCAGCAGCTCAGCGTATTTGCTTTGGGGCACCTGGCTGTTCCCGCTTCCCTAGGATCAGAAAGGAAAGAGTTCAGGTGGACTGAACCCTGACCTGACCTCAACGCCACGGTCAGGACCCCACCACGTGCTGGCCAGAGTGAGGGCAGGGAAGGGGAGAGGCCCGAGCCCCGGGTAGGCTCCAGAGCCACTGCCTCCGCTGGGGCCAGGCACGTCCCCTCAGAGGGACCACTGCCGACGAGGGGGCGGCCCTCTCTCCTGTCCTTGCACACTCAAAGAAACCCCTCTGCAGTCTTCAGAAAGCTCTTTTATCATCTCAAATGAAAAAAGGGACTGGCTTGTGAGCAAGAAAGGGCTCACTGAGAACTTCCTGGGACCCGGAGGGAAGAGCAAGTACATCCCGGGGGCTGAGGGTCCAGAGCGAGTGGACGTGATGGAAGCCACACGTGGGGTCAGCAGGACTAAAAAAGCCACCAAAGACCATCAGGATGGAGCCCAGAATGTGTTTAAATTCATCCATCCTCCCCACGGGCAGGGCCCACCCCAGAGAAATCCTTTTTCTCCAGACCCCCACCAACAGCCCCGAGCAAACACCCAGATCAGGGAGGCTGGGTTCCCCACCGGCCACAGGCCGAGGCCGCCTGCTCAGCCTCATTCTCCCCCCTCCGCCCTCCCCCCCCCTCCCCTCGGGGCTCTTTCCCTCCCAAGGCCCTCGCCTGCTCCTCCCTCTTTCTCTGGTCCTCCCTCCTTCTCCTCTCCGTGGCCTCCTCCTCAGCATCCTCCTGGCACCTCCTCTTGGCCTCGTGCTCCTCCCTCCTTCTCTGCTCCTCCCTCCTCTCCAGGCTGCACTTCCCCCCATCCTCCCGCTGCCACCGCTTCTTCAGGTGGTCCCGCTCCCGCCTCTCCTCCCAGGACACGACAGCCTGGTGGGACATGGTCAGGGAGCCGCCCCCTCACCCCAAGGGACAGCCTCCGTGGCAACCTCAGAACGTGGCTGAGTTCCGGCCAGAGGAAAGAACCTGGCGGCTGGTGTGTGACACCCAGGGCTGGGCCGGGTCAGGTCCCTCCCCGGGACAGCAGTGCCCTGGCAGGTGCCGCATGGCTGAAGCTGTGCCTGACTCCACTGATGCGCCTACCAACCCGGGGAGGCTGGTGTGAGTGTTCACCCTACTTCACTGGAGGAAACTGAGTCTCAGAGAGGTTGCCAAGTGGGGGTCACAGTCTCATCAGTGGTGGCACCAGGTGTAAACCTAAGTGGCCTCATTCAGGGACCACAATGAAACATGTGGACTCCATGAGCATTTGGGCCCCATCTTCCTCTTTTCTGGGGTCAGACTTTGTGGGGAATGAGTGGGAGCGGGGTCCCCTCTCCTCTGTCCAAACCCAGATCCAGAGTCAAGGTCAGGGCTGACTTTCGCAGGAATCAGGCACCAGCTGACCCAGCAGGGATGCAGGCGGGTTGGTGGCCCCAGCAGGAACTGCGGCTCTGAGGGCCTCTGGCCTGCGGGGCTCTCCCACCCCTCCCATCTCTTGGGGTCCCCACTCTGTTCTGAGGCCGGGGCCTTGGGTTGAGGAGGCTCAAGTGACTGCCCCACTCCATCGTCTCTACTCCTCGCCTCTTCCATCCACTCTCCTCCCTGGAGAGTGGGCAGCAGGTCCCCTAAGGGCGCAGGCCACCCCCAGAGCCCCTCCCACTATGCATCACCCCTGCTGTCATACCTGGGTGTAGCCTAGAGACGGTGGTCCATAGTCACTCAGCAGCTGGCGGTACTGTGAGGACGTCGCCATACTGGTGGAGGGCGGGTGGACGCTCCCAGCTACAGGGAAGGAGAGAAGAGTCTGAGACTCACGGAGCCTTGGCTAGTTGTGCCCAAAATGAAGACTCTGGATTAGGCAACAGGCCCCCCGCCCAGGACCCATGCCACCAACAGTGGTCTTTCTGCAGGATAAAAACCCTGCTCCTGGGGCTGGCCCAGTGGCCCAGCGGTTAAGTGCGTATGTTCTGCTTGCACGGGCTGGGGTTCGCTGGTTCGGAGCCCGAGTGTGGACATGGCACTGCTTGTCAAGCCATGCCATGGCAGGTGTCCCACATATAAAGTAGAGGAAGATGGGCATGGATGTTAGCTCAGGCCCAGTCTTCCTCAGCAAAAAGAGGAGGATTGGCAGATGTTGGCTCAGGGCTGATGTTCCTCAAAAAATAAATAAATAAAATAAACTTAAAAAAAAAAAAAAAACCCACTCCTGTCCTATGGTTTGGTCATGGCCTACACTCCGCCTAGATGACTGATGATAAAATGTAGCTAGCAAGCCACTGCTCTTCAAACCCACCACCACTGCAGACATCACTAATCCATCACAGAAGTCCTTCCCATCATGCAGTCAGGATTGGTGCCAAAGAGGAAATTTGCTGCCATTCTCAGCCTAATCCTTGCCAGTCCCCTTTCCCTGGGTCCTGCTCTGCAGAGGTTGATGACCTAGAGTCACATCGCTGCCACAGGAGCCCACCTGCTACTGAGCCTGGTCCACACCTGGACTGACTTCCTGTGTGCGCAAACCTCTGCTGGACTATATGGTGAGGAAGATGGGGAGAGTTTGGAAGATTTGCAACCCAACCCTGGCTAGAGACTGGTGCACTGGACACAAAGGCAGGAATCTGGAGAATATCATGGCCTCTCTGTGTGTTCTCAGACAAGCCCCTCAACCTCTCTGAGCCCATCACCCCCTCCCCAGAAAGGGTAATGTTCTCTTGACAGTCTGATTCTATGCCCAGATGTCTCGCACCTCAAGAGAGGAGGGTAAGGCCCTGCTTATAGACTGCAACACTCAGAGACACTGTCCCTTAGTGGTGAGGAACCATGCGGGGCCAGGGCCCGGCTCAGAATGGAGTCTCTTGCATGGGGGGTGGGGAGGTCCTCAGCCGGGAATTTTCCGGCTCCAGCTCAGTAGCTGGAAGCATGCAGACCCATAATGGCGTCCGAGTGGCCATTAGCGGGTAAAAGGATGTCCTGCAGAATAACAAACAGCGGTAACCATGGAGAATTTACCTAGCCCTCCTCAGCAGCTGCCCGCCTGCCTCCACGTCTGGCCGAGGAGCAGCTCCCCCTCTGCCTGCCTCCCCAGAGCCAAATGGTCTCCTGCGCACGCACACAGCGGGCCATGCAGACTTGGCCCCGGGGATGGACAGCTGGTGCCAGGCTGGCCAAACCGACCAGCTGCTCATCTTGTGTGGGCAAGGGGAGGGGCAGGGGAGGAAGGAAGTTCAGGAGCTCAGGCTGATGGAGTGGGAAGGGGCCCTAAAGAACCCCGAGCCCCTCCCCACAGAGAAACTCAGACCAGAGAGGGTAGGTGTTGCCCCAGGCCACACAGCACAGGAGAGGCTAACACCCCAACGCAGGTCCATCTGTCCGGGAGCTGGGGACAGCTCTGTACCCAAGATGTCTTCTTCGGTCTCAGGCCTGCCCTGGATATCCCCATGGGGGCCCAGGTTTATGTTCAAACACAGGATGCCCAGCCAGGAAACACAGATTCTGCCACCTCTAAGGTGGGAACTGGCCACATCACTGTGCTGCTAGGAGCCTCAGCTGCCACCCGCCTGCACTGCTGGAACATGCTGCTCAGGACAGGGACACACTGCGAGCATGTCTGCAACCTCTGGCCAAGGCAGCCACAGATGTGCAGGGGCCAGAGCACAGGGATGGGGCAGGGTGGGTACCCCCCTGCTCCCCCCACCCACGCCGAGCTCCCCACACCAGCCAAACCCCAATTTCCTGAACCTTCTGATGTGGGAGTGAGTGTGGTCTGGGTAGCTCAAGCCTCGCAGCCCCAGACCTGGGTTCCAATCATGCCCGCTACAAGTTACCACACCTCCCTGGGAGGCCAGGATGCTAAATGGGGGGTATGGGGGAGGCAGGCGGGTGTGTATCATCCCACAGCACTTCAAGGCGTCTGGAAGATTCTGCTCCCTGGCAGGTGAGCTGGACACTTCCCGTGCATGCTCCACACCACCTCCTGCCCCCTCCTCCAGTACTCTCTTCACTGTGTTTCTTGCCTCCCTGTCCCATCTCCTCTCCTGCCAGCATGGCCTGGACTAGGGGCTGGTCCATCTGAACCACACCTGGCTGTGTGACGTTAGACAAGGCCCTTCCCTCTCTGCACCTCAGTTTCCCCATCTGTTTGAGGCAACGCTCCCAATAGAATGTCTGAAGCCTCCAGATCCTGCTCCTGCATGGTGCTGGGGTTAGGTCTTGGGGGGCTGAGGGAGGGGGAATGAGAAATCGCCCAGTTTGGAGTTGGGGAGAAGTGGGGCAACAGCTCAGTCACCTGGGTGACATGGTAAGTGACCCGGATTCTGTGCCAGTGCCCACCCCTTACTCTGTGTTGAGGGGGGGTAGCTATGGTCCTGGAGAGAGTTGGCGGAGGAAGGGCCCCAAGTTCCACTCATGCCCATTCCTTCCTGCAGACACAGGGAGGGCCAGCGGGTCGGGCTGCAAGAGGCCAGGGAGAAAACCAGACTGGGTGTGAGCGCGGCCTTCTCGGAGCATCGCAGACAATGCGCGCAGTGTGCGGGGACCAGGGAGGGCCCGGAGCTGAGGGAGGGATTGGCAGAGGCCAGCAGCTCCTGGGGCCAGGCGCAGCTCCCCGCCCCCACGCCAGACAAAGAGCGGCCTGGGCCTGGGGAGCTGGCGGCCTTCCCGCCACTTGGGGCGCCTGGGGGGGGTTCTCCGGCGGGGAGGCGGGGGCTTTGTCTAACTCCGCCACTGCCACCGCCGGCCAGGCCGCGGCTTGGCAACCCGCGAGCAGGAGGCAGGGCTGGAGGGCGTGAGGGATGATGACAAGGAAGCCGGAGGAGCGGCAGCGGAGAGTCCATCTTGGATGCAAATGGCAGGGGGAGATCAGGGCTTTCTAAAGGGGTCCAGGAGGAGGTGGGCAGCCCCCCACCAAAACACTAGAGATCTAAGGACCTCAGCACTCCTCCTGGAATTCCCCACAGGAGACAGAAGAAAACCTGCGCACAGGTGCTAGCCAGACCAGAACGGGGTGTCAGGGGTCCTGAGTGGGTGCCCCTGTCACTCTGTGACCCCAATCCCCAAAGGTCCCAGTTTAGGGCCCCTGCCCCAACTATGCCAGGGCACTCCTGAGAGTTCCCATCTGCCCAGGCTGGCACCAAGACCTCAATGCTTCCCACCCCAGAGACAGTCGAAGGAGGCAGAGAAGGAGAAATCCTGCCTGAGCCACAGAGCCTGTCTTTGTAAGGTCTGCAGACCCCAGAGCAGGTGAGAACATTGGAGGAAATAGTGGCTGTTTGCTCTTGGGGCTCAGAGCCCACATTTGACCAATTCAACTATCCCCCCATCCACACCCTCAATCTTAACCCCTTCCAGTCCCCAAATCTGTGTCCCAGGAGTTAAAAAATATACACGTATTTAAATATATACACACGGCTTTTCTGGGTTCCTCTTCAGATTTTTAGAGTCAACGTTTGGAGACAAGGCCCCAAACTTGCGGCCAACTGCCAACGTGGCATTTCTGACCAGCAAGGCCAACCCCCCCCCCCCAAGGGCTCTGCCCCCGCCCCCCCCCCCCCCAACGCGCCTCACTTTTTTGGAAGTCTGTTTCCAACCAAGCGCCTAAAGGAGAAGGATCCTGTTGAGGAGACAAAGCCGGTTACCCCCGAACCCCACAATTTTACCGCCCCCTCCCCATGTCTCCTTCGGTCCCTGGGGCAAGCCCTGGGCACAGCTTAAAGCTGCCGGACAACTTCTGAAGGAGTTTCCGGAGAGCGCCCGCTCCAGCCCCAGGGAGGGGCGAGGACGGCCCCTCGGACCCCTGCAGGAGGGGGCGTCTACCCACACTGGGGGCTCCGCGATGCGGGGCCCGGGCCGAAGGGCAGCCCCCGCGCCCGCGCGCAGGCACTCGGAAGCCCCCGGTCTTCTCCAACTTCTTTCGCTCGGCGCACGCCGGGGGGCCCTCCCGCGTGCCTGCTCTGGGCGCCCCTGCGCCCGCGCGCCAGGCCGAGCCCCGCGGACCAGCGCGTCCCCTGCACCGCCGGTGACCCGAGCCGCCCCGCGCCCTCAGGGGCCGCGGCACCCGGCACGCCGCCGCCCCCGCCCTGCACGCGCGCGCCCTGGCCTCGCACACGTGCAGCCCTGCAG
>NC_060281.1:70093183-70171482 GCF_021613505.1 Equus quagga | reverse complement strand
GCGGCCCGGCGCGCGGCGGCCCGGCGTCAGGGGTTGGCTCCGCCCGCGGCCGCGCCCCGCGCCTCCGGGCGCGCTCGGCGCCCGCAACTTGGCAAACTTTGGGGGGCTGGGGTCCCGGCGGCGCCCGAGGCCCGCGAGGGTCCCTTTCTTCTTCCTCGCTTGCAGCGCCTGGGGATTTGCTATTTGACCGCTTAATTGTTCTTTTTTTTTAATAGCTAGGTAGGATTGTAGAATTACTTTTTTCTCCCCTTGATTGTGGGGGCAGGGATGGAAAATTACCTGGAGAAAATGGTGGCGACTGGTATTTTTAAGCACATAGATCATTCCAGACGCCGAGGTCTGGCGACTCCCCAGAAGAAGAGCAACCAATTCTTGACATTGATTTCAAATAAATTTCATGTCCCTGTCCGAATTAAGTGGGTTTTAACCCTTTGGGGGCCCAGGCTCCTTTGACGCTGACAAAAGCCAGGGGCCTCGTCCCCTGCAAAAATTCACCCTCGCATCCACGTAGTTTTGCACCTTAACTCAGTCAAATATTTAAGAAGCGCCTACTGTGTGCCGGCACGGTTCCGGGTGCAAGGGTACAAGAATGAACTTGGCGAAGTTTCTACTCTCCTGGAGTTGACCTTACAATTTTTAACCCTCCTTCGACCCCACCCCAGCCCATCCTCAGATCTGTCTGAAGTGCAATCGTCAAACGTATTTTGGAATAGATGACTAAGCTTTTGAAGGTCCTGCTTCTTGGAGTTCTGCTTAAATAGTAAAGCTCGTCAAAATACACAAGATGCCCACCCTTTTCTGCCGTTTTTAATCGCCATGCTTTGCAGATTTTTAAATTAGTCACAGACATTCAGACACATCTGGATCTAGTGAGGAAGGCGTCAACCTGCCCGCCCAAGAGGGAAGGGAACCACCCGTGCCTTTCCTCCTTCCCTGGAGGATGGAAGGGGCAGGTGACACCCCCTCCCCAGCTTAACCAGCACCCCTGGTGATCAGCTTTAGGCTAGTTCAGCCAGGGATGCTCAGTGAAGTTTTATTTCATGAATAAATCAATGTAACCCCCTCCTACCCTGCCCCCGGGGATCCAGGGCTCTAGAGCAGCAGCGTCCAATAGAAACATATTGGGAGCCACATACCTAAAGTTTTTTAGAAGTGATGTTTTCTAAAGTAAAAAGAAACTGGTGAAATTAATAATTTATTTAACACAATAGATCCAGAACAGTATGATTTCAATATGTAATGAATATAAAGAAATTATTAAGATACTTTACGTTCTTTTTATGGTACTAACACTTCCAAACCCAGCCTGTATTTTACACTCACAGCTCGTCTTGATTCAGCCCAGCCACACGTGAAGCGCTCAATAGCTGCAATAGCTGGCAGTTTTCCTATCGGACTGTGCAGGGCTGCAGGCTACAAGCACAGGGCTGGTAAGACAGACACACCTGGGTACTAACTCTGGCTTCACCACCTGTTAGCTGTTTGACTCGGCCTCTATTTCCTTGGGACAAGAATCCAGATCTCGGTAGCCTGCCCTGATCCCCTCTAGACATTTTCTGGGCTATTCTCTTTTGATATTGTATTTTTTACCGCATTGCCCACCCCCCTCACTTTAAGTCCTGATCATCTTTGAAAAATATTTGTTCCTTTTGTTTTTAATTGAGATAGTATTCATTTAGTATGAAATTCACCCTTTTAAAGTATACAGTTCAGTGGTGTTTAGTATATTCACAGAGTTGTGCAACCATCGCCGCTATCTAAATCTAGAATATTTCCATCACGCCCAAAAGAAACTCCATAGCCCACAGCAGTCATTCCTCATTCCCCACTCCCTGTAGCTTTAGGCAACTGCTAATCTACTTTCTGTGTCTATGTATGTGCATATTCTGGACATTTCCTATAAATGGAATCCTACAGTATGTGACCTTTTGTGTCTGGCTTCTTTCACTTAGCATCATGTTTTCAAGGTGCATCCGTGTTGTAGCATCTTTCAGTAGTTTGTTCCTTTTTATGACTGAATAATATTCTATTGTATGGATAAGCCACATTTTGTTTATCCATCCATCAGTTGATGGACATTTGGGTTGTTTCCACTTTTTGGTTATTATGAATACAGCTGCTGTGAACATTTGTGTACAAGATCTTGTGTGAACATGTTTTCAGTTCTTTGAGGTATATACCCAGGAGGGGAATTGCTGGATCATATGGTAACTCTGTGTAACTTTTTGAGGAACTGCCAAATTACTTTCCTTAGTGGCTGCACCATGTTCCATTCCCGCCAACAAGGGATGAGTTCCAAGTGCTTCATATTCTCACCAACACTTTTATTATCTGGCTTTTTTGTTTTAGGCATCCTAGTGGGTGTGAACTGGTTGTGATTTGCATTTCCTTAATGATACTGAGCATCTTTTCATGTGCTTACTGGCCATTTGTATATCTTTTTTTGGAGAAATGTCTATTACAATTCTTTACCCATTTTTAATTGTTTCCTTTTTATGTTAAGTTGTAAGACTTCTTTATTCTGGATACTAGCCCATCCTCAGATATACAATTTGCAAATATTTTCTCCTAGTCTGTGAATTGTCTCCTCATTTTCGTTCCTTCTTTCTTTCTTTTTTTCTGGTGAGGAAGATCAGCCCTGAGCTAACATCTGTTGCTAATCTTCCTTTTCTTGCTTGAGGAAGATTGTCCCTGAGCTAACATCTGTGCCAATCCTCCTTGACTTTGTGATCTGGGACGCCACCACGGCATGGCTTGATAAGCAGTGTATAGGTCCGCGCCCAGGACCTGAACACACGTACCCTGGGCCGCCAAAGCAGAGTGCATGAACCCAACCACTGCGCCACTGGGCTGGCCCCAAAAGCTTTTAATTTTGATGAAGTCCAATTAATCTATTTTTTCTTTTGTTTGCTTGTGCTCTTGGTATCATATCTAATCCAAGATCACAATGATTTTTACCTGTTTTTCCTTTGAACAGTTTTTATAGTTTTTGTTCTTACATTTTGATCTTTGATCCATGTTTAGTTAATTTTTGTGTATGATGTGAGGTGGGTCCAAATTCATACTTTGCATGTGGATATCCAGTTGTCCCAGCGCCATTCATTGAAAACACTATTGTTTCCCCATTGAACCATCTCAACACCTTGTTGAAAATCAATTGATGAGGTGGGCCGGCCCGGTGGTGCAGTGGTTAAATTCACATGTTCTGCTTCTCAGTGGCCCAAGGTTCACCAGTTTGGATCCCAAGTGCGGACATGGCACCACTTGGCAAAAGCCATGCTGTGGTAGGTGTCCCACGTATAAAGTAGAGGAAGACGGGCATGGATGTTAGCTCAGGGCCAGTCTTCCTCAGCAAAAAGAGGAGGGTTGGCAGTAGTTAGCTCAGGGCTAATCTTCCTCAAAAAAAAAAAAAGAAAATCAATTGATGGTGAATATGAGGGTTTATTCCCGGCTCTCAATTCTGTTCCACTGTTCTCTCTGTCCTTCAGGCATACCACACTGCTTCAATTACTGTGGCTTTATAGTGAGCTTTGAACTCAGAAAGTGTGAGTGCTCCAACTTGTTTTTCTTTTTCGAGATTGTTTTGGTTATTCTGGGTCCCTTGCATCACTCTCTGAGTTTTGAGATCAGCTTGCCCATTTTTGCAAAAAAAAAAAAAAAAATGCAATTGGAATTTTGAAAGGGCCTGTACTCAATCTGTGCATTAGCGCAGGGTGTAGTCCATCTTAACTGCAATGCTTTCAGTCCATGAACGCAGGACGTCTTTCCATTTATGTAGGTCTTATTGGTTTAATTTCAACAGTGTTTTATAGTTTTCAGTGTGCAAGTCTTGTACTTCTTGGGTTAAATTTATTCCTAAGTATTTCATTATTTTTCGTGGAACTGTTTTCTTAATTTTTGGATTGATCATTGTTAGTGTATAGAAATACAACTGAGGGGGCCGGCCCCGTGGCTGAGTGGTTAAGTTCGCGCGCTCTGCTGCGGTGGCCCAGGGTTTCGCTGGTTCGGATCCTGGGCGCGGACATGGCACTGCTCATCAGGCCATGTTGAGGCGGCGTCCCACATCCCACAACTAGAAGGACCTGCAACTAAGACATACAACTATGTACGGGGGGTTTGGGAAGATAAAGCAGAAAAAAAAAAAAAGAAGATTGGCAACAGTTGCTAGCTCAGGTGCCAATCTTTAAAAAATAAAATAAAATAAAAAGAAATACAACTGAATTTTGCATATTGTCTTGTATCCTACAACTTTCCTGAACTCTTATTAGCTCTAATACTTTTTTTGTGTCTGTGTGTAGATTCTTTAGGGCTTTCTGTGTCTAAGATCATATCATCTCCAAATAGAGTTTGACTTCTTTCTTCCCAAATGGGATGTCTTTTGTTCCTCTTTCTCACCTAACTGCCATGACTAGAACCTCAAGGACAGAACTATAGGACAATGTTGGATAGAAGTGGTGGGAGCAGACATACTTGTCTTGTTCCTGATCGTAGCGGGCAAGTGTTTAGGTTTTCACTGCTACATCTGATGTGAACTGTGGGCATTTCATAGAGGCCGTTTATCAAGTTGAGGAAGTTCCCTTCTATTCCAGTTTGTTGAGTGTTTTATCATGAAAAGAGAGTTGGGTTTTGTCAAATGCTTTTTCTGCATCTATTCAGATCATGTGGGTCCCCCCTCCTTTTTTTTTTTTTTTTTTTGAGGAAGATTAGCCCTGAGCTAACATCTGCTGCCAATTCTCCTCTTTTTTGCTGAGGAAGACCGGCCCTCCTGAGCTAAGATCCGTGCCCATCTTCCTCCACTTTACATGTGGGACACCTGTCACAGCATGGCTTGCCAAGCAGTGCCATGTCCACACCCGGGATCCGAACCAGCGGACCCCAGGCCTCCAAAGTGGAACATGCGAACTTAACCGCTGTGCCACCAGGGCGGCCCCAGTTTTTTCCCCTTTATTCAACAAATATTTATAGAGAGTCCACCAAATTTCAGGCACTATTCTAGGGGCAGGAGAAGACAATCTCCATGTTGTCATGAAGCTTATTGTTCCAGGAATGGCAGCCACATTTAGCTATTCCCTCTTACCCCACCACACTGGAACCATTACCTTAACCCTCGCCTCCCACTAGTTCTTCTTCGGACCAGACTGGGCTTATGACCCTGGTACTTGTCCATTCCCACATCATCGCTTTCATTACACCAACTTGCCCTTGTGCTCCACTTGGCAAACTCCTGTTCATCCATCAAAGCCCAGCTCAACTATCCCCACCTCTGAAAAGTCTTCCCTGGCTGGCTGCTCCTCTGTTAACGCCTGCTATTGCACTTAATCTGCTCTGTCTCCTGCATGAGTCTGAGCTTCTCGACGGAAAGAACTACACCCTTGAATGTTCTGGTCAGCCACATAGAACATTCCACAAGGGTCTCAGTGTGCTCCTAGCAATGAGACCAAATGTGATCAGTTCTCCTCTGCTGGAGGACTCCAGCTCTCACCCTTCTTCCTGCTCACAACTCACTTTCCATAACAGATGGGTTAGTTTCCTGGGGCTGCGATAACAAGTTACCGCTAACTTGGGGGCTTACAACAACAGAAATTGATTCTCAGTTCTGGAGGCCAGAAGTCTGAGCCATGCGCCCTCCAGAGGCCCTAGGGAAGAATCCTGTGCCTCTTCAGCTCCCGCTCACTCCAGGTGTTCCTTGGCTTGTGGCAGCATCACTCCAATCCTGCCTTCAGGTGGCCTTCTTCTCTATGTGTCTTCTCTTCTAAGAACACTTGTCAGTGGATTTAAGACCCACTCAAATCCAGAATGATCTCACTTTAAGACCTTAAAATCTCATTTCAAGACCTTCAATTAATAACATCTGCAAAGACCTTTATTTATTTATTTTCTTGCTGAGGAAGATGTGCCCTGAGCTAACATCTGTGCCAATCTTCCTCTATTTTGTATGTGGGTCGCCTGCCACAGCATGGCTGCCAATGGGTGGTGTAGGTCTGTGCCCAGGAACCAAACTTGGGCCTGCTGAAGCAGAGCGCACCGAACTTAACCACTAGGCCACGGGGCTGGACCCTGGAAAGACCTTTTTTTTAAAAAAGGTCACATTTACAGATTCTAGGCGGACATATCTTTTTGGGGCCACCATTCAACCCACTACAACAGGCTTCAAAAACAATTGGGATTTTTTTCCCTTTGTGCTCTTCCTTGTCTAAGAGTTAAAACCCCCTAAGAGGGGAAAGAAATCTTCGTAGTGGCTGCACTAACAAGCATCTGTATGCAGTTCACTCAAAGAGGCACCTTTTAATGAGTGGTTTCAGAACGATCCAGAGTGGCTCCTTATTAGTTCAGTGGGCATTTCACAGAGCGGCTTGCCAGGAAGCACAGATGAATGAAGGAGAGAGAAGGGGGAGCCCAGGGAAAGAGCCTGGCATGGAAGAAAATCAGGAGGCCAGTTCGAGCTGTGGATCCACCATAAACCTCTCCGCAGGCCACAAATAAGTTGTTTCAACTCCCTGGGCCGTAGTTTCTTCCATAAGATTAGGGAGGTTTGATGGGGTGCAGCTCTAAGAAGTCTCGAAATCCTAACATCCTTCTAAGAAGGCAGACGGACAACACACATGCCATTTTCTCTAGTGAAAAGCATCAGCCCGGAAAGGCCTTTGAGACATTTGGAGCTGTTTCCATCACCAGACAACAGCCCTAAAGTGGGGTGCACCTGTCTGGGTGGTAAGAAGGGCGACTCAGAAGAGAGAATATTAGAACTTCTGTTTATGTGGGGTTTACCGTCTACATATTAGCACAGTAGCACATGTATAACTCACAGATAACTTAGCAAACAGTAGTGGAGGTATGCTCAGAAATGTGTGTTGTTTTTTTTAATTGGAATATGTGACCAAAAGTGTTTACAGACCACTGATCCAAGAAACTAGTTAAGTAGGTGGCCCGACCCAACAGTTTGACAGCCAGACAAGCTGTGGGTGAAGTGTCATGATTAGCCTGTCACAGTTGCTGACTCCAAATTGGTCTATGTCCTCAGGACAGTAAAACCATACTTTCTAGCAAGTTGGGTTTTGATCAGAGGTCTACTCCCAAATTTATTAATTTTCAGTTATGTTTCTGCCATGACTCTGTTTTTTAGACTAGGAGTCAGCAAGCTTTTCCTGTAATGGTCAAAGAGTGAATACTGTAGGCTTTGCAGGCAATATAGTCTCAAACCACACAGCTCTGCCATTATGGCGCTAAAGCGGCCTTAGACAATACATAAAAGGATGGGCATGACCGGGTTCCAGTAAAACTTTATATATGAACACAAATTTGAATTTCATGTAATTTTCACATGATACACAATTTTCTTCTTTTTTTCAACCATTTAAGAAAGTAACTTAGCTTGCAGGGTCATTCACAAACAGGTAGTGGACTGGATTTGACCTGGGGACTAGTTTGCCAGTCCCTGTTTTAGATCACAAAAGTTTGTTTCTTAAGCCTGATCCCCTATGGCTAGAACAATAAAAATAGGACATGCTAGCTTCTCAGGACATCGTGACCCTCTTTTCATATCAATACTTTTGAACAAGAAACACACACATGCAAAAACCTAAACTGTGGGGACAGAAAACTAAACAGAAACCCACTATTAATGCAAGAACTGAGAGCATTGTGTCATTTATCTTATCCAGGACTAGAGATGAAAGGAAGAGTTGTAGGGGCCTCCTATTGCTCTAATCAGTGGGCATCTACATAAAACACAACTTTCTACTGAAGGTTCATGTTGTTGAATTTCCCAATTTCCTACAATTAATAATTTATTCTAGTTTGGATTTCCTCAGTAATTCAAGGGCTCGCAGATTGATCTTTGTGAAAATGAATCGTGCCTGGAACAAAGGTAAACAACAGAAGCTAGAGCATTTTTGTGATGCTCAAAAACTTACCCTCTAAAGCTCCCCAAGAAAGGATCCTGAAGAAACTGGCAAGAATGACAGCCTTAGGAGGAGGAATGGGGCCAAGCGGTAGGAGCAGAGAGAAAACAATGTTCACTGTATGTTCTCCTCTGCCTGTTGACTTCTGTCATGTGCGGGTGTTACTTATTCAAGCAAACAACCAATCGAAAACGTAAAAATTAAGTATTTCAGACTAATTTAGCATCCCCCTAGCCATCTCACCTTTGCGGACACTTATTGGTAATTCTTAACCCAGTGACGACGATTTGCAACATTTAGCGTGACACCTGCCTCTCCTAACCCAGTGATGCACTTCACGCCCCGATCGGGCAGCTTTCAGAGGACGAAGCCAACTTGCTGAGAACTGGACTCTAAAAATAAGCATTTTGCACATTTCTTTTAGCCTCTTTTCTCTCCATAAAGGCCTTCACAGATGGCTTCTTTACATCATGCTCTCAAATGACTAGCTGATAAATATTCATACTTATGGAAATTGTATTGTACACACTCCAAACCCCCAGCCACCTAACTTTTATATTTTCTATATATCAGGGGTGGTACCCCCTTGACATGGGCCTTGTCCTCTGTAAAACACACAGATCGCGCAGGCACACACGCACACAGATCACAGACACTAGCTTTTTGCCTCTTTATGACTATTTCGTCTAGGGCAGTGGTTCTCAACCAGGGGCAATTCTGCCCCTCACAGGACATTTGGCAATGTCTGGAGACATTTTGGGTTGTCGTAACTGGGGGTGGGAGGTGCAGTGGGTACTACTGGCCTCTAGTGGATAGAGGCCAGGGATGCTACTCAACAGCCTACAACGCACAGGACAGCACCTCCAAAAGAATGGCCTGGCCTGAATGTCAGTAGTGCCCAGGCCCAGGGGCTCACATGGTGAGGCTGAACACAGACTCGAGCACAGATAAGAGGCTGAAGGGAACAAGGTCAAAGCAAACTGGAACTGTAACAGAAAAACGGTGCGGATGGTGGAGGCTCCATATGAAGTCTGGTCTCTTATTGCTGACTCAAATTCATATTCAATTTATTAAGGTTATACACTGAAAAACAAGTTTCCTCTCAGGCTTCAAGCTCAACTTACAAATATTTGAGTAAAATTTAAGTTAAAATGTAAAACACTCCCTTTCACTTGTTCTTCAGTTAATGCTCAATTATCTCGTGTATTTAACAAATTAAGTTCCCCTAAACATGAACACCATTTACAAATTTGATTAGATTCCCTTAAGCATTTCAATCTACAAATTGAATGAGTCTCTCAAGCATTTCAAACCCCACAGAGAGAAGACCCAAACAAGCTATACTCCAAACGTTTAAAAACACCCATCCATGTACCCCATCCTCCCTCCCACCCACGGCCTTTCTCCAGGTCTGGAGGGCAGCAGCACGACCTCCCGGCCCAGACCGCCCGGGCTGGCCAGGCCCCCACCCCTTCATCTGTGGACTGAGTGAGGGTGCTCGCGCCTGTCAGGGGCAGGGAGGATTTCTTTAACCACACACACGGGGCAAAGAATCTAGTTGCTATTCTCTCGCGTGCCAAACTGTTCTCCTTTCTGTGGTGTCTTTTCGCCTGTTCTTTCCGAAATTCTCTGGCTTCCCAGGTCCAGTGCAAGGAGCTGGCTGGAGTTCTCGGCCAATCATTATTTCTCTATCAATGAGCCCCAGAGCTCAGTACTGGCATAAAATAGCCGCACTCCCTTCTCTCCACCCACTCCAGCTCCCTCGAGGCAATCTGGTGCCAGCGCATTGCTCAGTCACCTGAGTCAACACGCCAATGGCCCCACCCTCAGGTGCTCGTAGCATTCCTGTTTTCTTCCTAACTCCCAGGACCACCAGAATCTTACCTCTCACTTGTTTACTGTCTCCAATATTAGACTAACTACCCACGAGGAATCACCTGCTGGGGACGGCATGTGGCCCAATGCTAGTCACGTAGCGGCTGCTTGCTGAACACTAACTGAACAAATGAATATTAACACAAGCACCAATTCCACAAAAGTTAGAAACTAAAAGGCCTTCATAGCTTATGAGCAAAGTAACTTCATCTGAAAACTACAGGAGGACTGGGGCCAGCCCCATGGCCGAGTGGTTAAGTTCGCACACACTGCTTTGGCGGCCCAGGGTTTCGCTGGTTTGGATCCTGGGAGCAGACATGGCACTGCTCATCAGGCCATGCTGAGGTGGCGTCCCACATGCCACAACTAGAAGGACCTACAACTAAAATATGCAACTATACACTGGGGGGATTGGGAGAGAAAAAGCAGAAGAAAAAAATACTATGGGAGGATTGAGGACTGTGGAGACAAACAAAGCAAGCACTCCACAGGAAGGGCACACACTAAGTGCTCCATACCCCCTGAGGGTGGTCACTAGTTTCTGTTTTGTTTCTTCATAAGCAGAGCTCGAATCTTGGACGCACAGACTGGGTGGCTGCTCAACACCGGGAATGGATTTTAAATCGGGAGCCTTGTATCCCCAAGTCCTCCAACACAATGCTCGCGGCTACCCTCCTGTTTTGTGGTATCTTTCAGGGAAGACACCCCATGACCTGAGTTTCGGGGACAGTGGTAGGTGGCAGGACCTCGCCCAGGCCTGTGGTACTGTCTGACCATCAGACAGCGTGTATACTTCCTGCTCTGATGAGCGCTGGCTTCCATTTTATCCACGAGATCAACAGGCGAGCAGCCTTCTATCACTCACGTTAAATAACAGTGCCGAGAGGACAGAAGTCCAAGCTCCCAGATGGAAAGCAGCTCTCCAGGGGAGCGTGGCAGCACTGACACAGCTCCAGCAGCTGCTCGGAACCCAGACCAAGAAAGCACGAAGAGAGAAGGAGCGTATCAGCCAGTTTAATTTATTTAAGAATCTTACAAAAAAAGAAAACAAAAACAAAAACAAAAACCACAGTAACAACAAAAAACTAAATACAGAATTTGTTACGCTTCATGGTTAATCGTTTTTCACTTGCAAGGGTAAACCTCACTAAATGCAGCCAATACATTTTTATTGCATGAGACCCAATTTTTAAAGTTACACATCAAAACGGTCTTAACAATTGTTTCTGGACACTTAGTACTGCATTCCCGTGGAAGGCTGAAGGAAGCAGTGCAGTATCACCAGAACAGTGTGTACCCTTCATACACTGACGGACATTCGAAACGGAATAGCAATATAAAAAGGGAGATTTAAAAAAACAGAATGAAATAAAAACAACCAAAAGAGTTACATCCACCTTTGTTTCAAATTGTCTTTGGATTCCATCGCATGTTGTCTCAAGATGCACCATGGCAGGCGAGGCAAGGAAAGATCTAGGCCTGCGTATAAAAGTACCCTTTGCTCAGCGGAGGTAGAGCCTGGCCAGGGTTTTATTGCAGAGATACAGCGTACCTCTTCCCACCTCTCATGGTTGATGGTAGACACAAGTGGTTATTGAAAAAGAATATCAGTAGTTTGCAAATTCAGTATAAACCATGAACAGAATGATTTTTTCGGATGGCGTGAGACTGCAATGTGCTACGTAGAAAAAAAGCTCTCTGCCCCAGAAAGTGGAAGTCAGAAAGAAGGCTCAAGCTTCTTTACCCTCTTCAGTGCCACAAATACTGTCAAAGTAAGAAAGGCCCTTAGGGCAGGGCAGGTGGAAAAGCCAGCAGTTCTCCCTAAGGGGCCCATGGACTGACCTTCGGCCTGAGGAGGCCTGAATTGCAAGTATCAAAAAGAAGCAACTTTCCCAGTCTGCATCCCCTGCTCGGCTCTGCACTACAGGGGCAGTCTCAGCTTCACGCGCCCTGCCACCCTGCTGCCGCTGCGACGGCGGCTGCTGCAAACCGCACAGTTGAGCCGCTCCCCGGAGCCACAGGCGGCAAGCTGGGCAGGGCAGGCCTTCACACCAGAGCTGGGCTCCGGCAGGCCCTAGTTCACGGCCAGTTAGGTTCCCAAGACTCGCCTAAACACAAACTGTTAAATTTTCCACAAGTCTGCCAAGTTCAATAGTAATGAATGAAACGTGCACATGAATTCAAGGCTCAAGAAATGCTCGTGGCAATCTTTCCTAAAAGTTATGAGAAACATTTTCTTAAAGGTTTAAAATCTGTAAGGAAAAACCCAACATTTGCCTCCCAGGTGACGGCCACCACCATTTTCCTGAGCCAGCCCTGGGTCTTCCCTAGGGGCAACACTAATTGTTAAGAAGACCTTAATCCAGCTCAGCTCCTAGGTTTATGTCTGATCCTGTCAAGATAAATCCACCAGTCCCTGTGGCAGAGTAGCTCGGGGATCCTACTGGCCAGTCCTTCTGCGGTTAAGTGCCTGTTTTACCCTCAGCACAGAATCAACCCACGAGCTGAAGGCTCCTGGAAGCCCCGCAACAGTTGTGTTGCTCTCTTTTGGAAGACAACTGCTCCTTAAAGTACATTCTCTAATGTTACCTGTCAATATGGACACCCGCATGTACCAGGCCTCTCTCCCCATAAATATCCTGAACAGACGAGAGCAGAAGTGGATTATCTGTGCCGATTGCAAAGTAAATTTCTGACTATTATTTGTAGGTTAAAAGTACAGGCCCAACTTCTCAAAGAAACAGAAAGTTTGCAGCAGCAGCAGGCCATTAAATCACTATTCAGATCTGTAAGGTTTTCCTCTCAGCTAGAGTCACACAGATGAACTTTGGTGCAGGCCTGAAAAAGTGCAAGGGTAGGAACAAGTCGGGTTTACTGAAGAACTAAGTTTGATCCCAAATGCACTGAAGAAGTTAGAGGAGCTTAAAGAAGTCTTGGGAAGAAATTTTTTTATGTGAAAACATCAGGCTCACTATAGCTTCCAAAGAGCAACATAAATGAGCAGAACTAGTCATATAATGACAGTATCAGAAATTGCACTCAAGTACATTCCCCCCAATACAACGCATTGCACAGAGTAAAAATCTGTAATAAAAACGCAAAACACAATCAGGCGTGTTGAAAAGTATTAACACAAAACAGACATAAGAATTCTATAGTCTATAGTAAAGATGCACAACTGAATTCTAAAATATATGAACAAATTCAACTAAGAAGTTTTTCATACTTTTCTTCATTAAAAAAAAATTATAAGATGCCCCATATGCGGAGTCAAGAAAAGAATAAATAGGACTGAAAGGAGGAGGGAAAAGGGAAAAATAAGTGGGTAAGATCCCAATTTACAAGAAATATTTACATTCAGAATTCAAAAGAACTCAACATCTCTATATATACACATTTATGTACATATATATAAGTACAGCATACAATTAGAAGGTGGGTTTTGGGTTTCACCTCAAGTACTCAGAAGATTACTAGCTAGCTTGAGTTGCAGGTATCTAGATGTGTTTCCTTTGCTTACACGCCCTTAAAAGACACTGCATTTGTACAGACCATTGGCATCCAACAAGGAATTTTTACAAAGGGTTTTTGTTCGCAGCTGTAGTCACGACATGGACTGCTTACTGAATTCGAGCAGCCACATGTACACAGTGCGTGTGCAAGGGATGATGTGAGCTGGGGAGACCCCAGACACAGCAAGGGGAATCAACCAATGCCCATCATCACAGTGGTTGCCTTTGTCACTGGGACGCTTGAACTGACCAAACATCTACTAACTGGATCCCAAGCCTCACAGCGACTGTTGTATAGCACCATTCTTGGAAATGATCACATACCACTCGGGCACATTTTTAAAATGAGAGCATTTTGATAAGAACCTTTCTCTGAATATCTTATCAAGAAAAGGACCCAAGGGAAAAATACCTTTCCTCTGCCCCTACTTTCATAAATTGAGATGCAACAATCATTTCTAATCTATTGCTTTTTCCCTCATGCTAAACTGGAAAGTGGAACGAGTAGAGGAAACGGTTCTCATTTCTGTGAATGCTGTCCTGGTACCCTTTCTTGTCATGCCCGTTAGACACTGTTCTAATATCATCACATGGAGATTAGCAAATGAATGCCCAGGGGCTACAGGCAGAAAATTGTGCCTCTAAATATTATATTCCCTGGGAGTTTGGTAATCTAGAACTTTAACTTTTATAGATGAAACAAAATAAAACTAAAAGGTTTGTTGTTGCAACTCAAAAAGTTTTCTGAAGTGCTAATTAATGGGATAGGAATAAATATATATACACACACACTACTACATTGTTTTGGATGCAGATTCTTGGTAACATATATAGATGCGAAGAAAAAAAAGAGTGTATCTGTAATTTAGCAGCAAAAAGGGAAAACTGCTTAAGATATTTACTTTTTGAGCAAATTGTGTTTAAAGAAATACTTTGTTAATACTTTCAGGAATTCACATCATTGATACATATCTGGATAGTCCCATTTAACTGCAGATAGAGACCATGTGGTATGGAGGTTGCTAAATTAGGGGAACATTTAATTCCCCCCAAAATACCATTTGAATGGCTCTGGACTTGGGAAGTGGTTTTCAGTACAATTGACACTGCAAACTCTGAAAACACCAACATGATTTACAATCAAGCCTTTGTGCTCAGAGCCATATTGCTAAAAAGGGAGAAAAGGCATTGCAGAGGCCAAATGGACTCATGTTGAGTTCAACAAGGCCCCTGGGTTCAGACGTGGCATTCAGATCCTGAAATATGTGGATCTGTTTTACAGAAGCTAGCTGTTGTTAAGACTTGATTTTTTGATAAAGGGGGACCTTGAATGCTGGGTTTCCCTACGTTGGCCAACCTGAACTTGCTTGGACAAGGGCACAGTGTAAAGGTCATCTGTTCACCTCCCAAGAGAGGGCAGTGCAGCAGACTCAGTGCTCACAGGCACACCACACCATGACGGGCATGGGCATGCGGCATCTCAGCTCCCCATCCATTTACACTGGTTGCCTTTTTGAGGCCTACTTTAAGAGTTTTCAGAGGCCTTATTTCTGGGCCTTATTTTTAAAAAGCAAAACAAAGTTGTTCTACAAAGAACAGAACATACATATGCCCCTTTGTGTCAAGACAGCTATCCCAAGAGCAAGCATGAACTGTGGGGGTGAACTAACCGCGCGCTAAAGAATCCTCATGACGCTGTTCGGAAAAAACTGTAACCTGCTTTTAAAAGATACCCTCACACACACAAAAAGGAAACTGGGCCAACAGCCTCTGAGCATCTATCTTCCCCAACCCTGCCATGTTGTCTCACTGGAGGGGGCAGGTTTGCTGTGCTTCCCCTCCCCAGCTCTGTTTCACCTCGGTCTGTTCATGGAAGCTGACTGCGCTACCGGTCTAAAAACAGGACTGACTCGGAAGGTTTGCTGCAGGTGGGACAATTCTGTTCTTGGCTGTCAGCTGGGTCTAGTGGCCCTAACAAGGGACACTGGTTGATATTCATACGGATCACTGCCTGAGATATAAGGACTAGACTGAGGATCAAAGTTGCATCCACTGGGCAAAATACACCAAAGAAGAGAAATTATTCTCAATGTGTCCTTTCAGGCATCGAGAATAGATAAATCCAAAGGAAGGAAACTCACGGTAAACTTGACATAACCAAACTCAAGTTAAAGAAACACAAAAGGATGAAAGTCTTAGCTTTCCATCACTTAACAGACATCTCACTCAATTCTGTGAAGAGTTTAAAAAGTAACAAAGGAGAACAATTCAACTTGAGTAACGCTCAAAAGTCCTATCACTTTTACCCCTTCCTCAACACCATCTCAGTTTTGAGGGGTAGGTTTTAAGCCAAAATATCAGACTACCTGGAATGCTGAGCGACACGCGAGCTCTGCAGAATCCCCATCACAGACTCCTGAGGGGGTGAGGCCTAAGCAAGAGTCCACTTCGGGTTACATTATAACTTTTTATTTGACATCTACAAGACTGTGCTATCTTGCAGCTTTTGACCAGGTTTATACAATCTCAATTTTTCAATAGTGCAACCTGTGCAAGCAAAAAAAAGGAAAGGAAAAAAAAAGGAAACAAAAAGATCAATTGTCCCCTCACTTGTTTTTATAAACATCTATTATAGGCAAAACAAAACTTACCCATATTATAGATAAGTGTCTATTCACATTTGTACATTACCATTTTTAACAGCTTGAGAGAAACTCTACAATGTCTTACAACACATTAAACAATATTCAAGTTACTGGGTAACAACAATAACAACAAGAAATAAACATACAGCAGAAGCCTCAAGTGTTTCCTCATTGTCTAGTTTACAACTCAAGTACGGTTTCCTTTTTCATAAGTGACAAAGCAAATTAAGATAATAAGGTAAAAAAAAAAAGATTCTTTGCAAGATGGAAGCCAATTTGTACTTCTTTCTAAAACTATCTTTAAGTTAAGGAAAATGTAATTTTAAGAAAAGCAGGCTTACAGCCATTTTTGCAGCACATTAGGAATACTATTAATATGTTAAAATTAACTTTTAAGAGTTTTATCACAAAAAAAAGTATGTACTCATTACCTTGACAAGAAACCTGGGGCAAGGAGAATGGGGAGGTAGGGGGGAAAGGGACTCGCAGGGTTAGAAGCAACACCCAGGTATAAACACTATAAAAATGCAATAACCAATGCTGTACATCGACACACGTTTCTGTCACTTGACTTCTGTGTTAATCTTGTTTACGCATGCTTTCAGAGACATGCACTGTCAGAACAAAAACCAGAAAAGAACCTGAATGCAGGATACGCAACTTTCATTTCATGCTTTAATAAACCTATTATTTAGTAAGTTGGAAAAAGAAATCAATATATATTTGCTATATTTATAGACTCAAACACATGCATCTGGGGATAACTCCCACAGCAATGGCATGGATGGACTGCGTTAACCCTGAGCACTGGATAACGTAAAAGTAAAGCCAGTTTGGGAAGTTCCAAGCATTTTTAAACCAATTGTGGTTTGTAGCTTTTAAGAAACTCAGAAGTAAACAAACAGACTGACACACACGCACGCACACAGAGCCCTCTGCTCGCCCAGAGTGAAAGCAGATGGGAAGTACCATGGGGAAGCAAAGGGAAGACATGTGGGCCACCATCGGCACCGCTGACTTTCAGTTTTGCTATCTATTCCAGGTTTGTCCTTATTCCCCAAAAAATTAACTAGAGAGAGCACAACTGAAAAAAATTATAATTCTTTGGAAACTGTCCCTGATTTTTATGCAAATGATATGCTTCAACAGCATTTCAGATACATCCATGTTGAAACCTGTCTGTTCTTATGCGTTGCTCAAGTTGGCGATGCTCTGGGGGTGACGCTGCTGCCAGAGCTGTTTCTGTTGGACAGCAAGCTGTTGAGACTGGTCTGAAGTTGACAGGAGATTTACAAGAGGAGAGACACAATTTGCAGGAATGATCAAACCTGCAATTAGAAACAAGAATTTATAAAGGCTGCATCCAGGAGAAACCATACTGTATCTTACAGCTTCACAGCAAATTCTAAGGAGGCATAATATTAAGTGTAACGAACAAGACTCCACACAAAAACTAAATGAATACCTAATAACTAAAATAGCCCCTTCATGAGTATCACAATTCCTCAGCAGCATTACCCCCAAATACCTGAGCATATGTCTAGTGTAACACCATCTCCTTGGTAGAGGAACAGAAGGTCAAGTATGGTACCTTTCTATCTACTATCTTTGCAGCTCCACAAATGTATCCGAACACCACCTTCACTGGCATGACTACTGTACCAAGACGACGACAGAACAGTGGCTGCAAATTCAAATGCTTACTAAAGCAGGTAACTTCTAAGTGGCCACAGTGTGGATGCTAGGAAACCGGAAGAGTATAAACCCTGGGTAAGGGCACTTTAACTCCTCCTGTGTGGGACTAGGGGCTCAAAGTTTCAGAGAAGCTATTGTGTTTTTTTAAAAGATGATGCAAATCCAGACTTTTGATATGATTTTATGTTGGCAACTAATTCAAATGAAAACTTGCAATAACCAAAAATACTCAAGGGTCAAAAAGATGTTCACGGACTGACTTTGGCCTACAGGCTGCCAACCTGCAATCTATTATACAGAGGAAGGCTGCTGCAAATGAAATAAAGGTAAAGCAATAGAGAAAGTACAATAACTGGATGGATTGCTGTGAAGCCTGTAATTGGGTGAATGGTGGGAACAGCTAGCCTGGTTTGCCCTTACTCCCTGCAGGACTCCAGTCCATCCTCTGTGCACAGTGGCTTTGAGTTCCATAGTCTCAATCTGGCTAAATGAACATAAAATGTAGACTTTTATATTCTACCAGCTAGAGAATCCTGGGTAAGAGGCAGAGCTTGGTCTTCACATCAGGGAGCCTACGAAGATGGTTAACAGTGAGGAAGGGGAGCAAGAAGCAGAAGAGAGCAGCATAAAATAAAACGACCACATCAGAATTTGAGCCAGAATCAACAATGTCCTTTCAAAGGCTTACCTTATGTTCAACCGTTTAAGAAGATACAAAAGCAAGCTCTACCCCACTACTGGAATAGATGAAGAGATTCTAAGATGTTAGAAGCAAAATAAGAAAGAAACAGAATCTGATTTTTTTCCCACAGCTCAAACCAAAAAAAATTAGACTCACCTACAATCCGCTGTCCATCCTCCGTTCTTAGCCGAACTATCTGCATTTTCACGTTTGTGCCACTGACAGATGCTAAAACACCCTCAACTTTTGTCCAGACACTCAGTACTGAGCCACATAATACATAATATGTGCGGCAACGAAGACCTATTTCACAAACCAATCCCAAACTTGCTTTTTTGCAATTGCCACGCCTAGGATAGATGGGAGGAGGGGGGATATATATTTATAAATATACATATACATGTACACACACACACGGCTTGCAAGGTCTACCCAAATTCCAAATGGATAATGTCCTAGCACCATTCCCTTTACTGACAGTTTCTTAGATTACAATCTTTTGACATATTGGATTACCCTTTGCTATTTAAGGTATCACTACTGATTTTTAAAATTAGTTATTTCTGGGGCCTGAGCCCCTGTAAAAGGGCTGATTTACTGGTTTTGATCCATTTAAGCATTTGCCATTTTAACATCCATTAGTTTGCTGTATTAACGCTAGCTTATGAAATAATCCTGCCAGTTATTTCTATAGTATTAAACTACCAATAAATAAATAAATAAACAAATAAAATCTGATAGGTGGGAAAGGACTCAAGAAACAAACAAAAAATGAAACCATATGTAATTTTTTTTAAAACTGTGAAAAAGGAAGACATACTAAAATTTTATGCTAAAAATTATTTTCACAATTCACAATAAAAAGGTCTTTCCAGTATTAATTCAAGATGAATTTAATGCACAGCAGTAGGGCACTTTTCTTGCTAAAACTCAAAGCAAATGTTTTAGAGGACTTTTGTAGAGTAACTTTTAAAATATTTTATCTTAAAGGCTCTTCCTAAGTTAATTTCCAACAGGACTAATTTACTTCAAAATGCAAACAGCAATCATTGCTCACATCAAAGCAAATGTATTTACCTACATATGTCTAAAAAACTACCTAAAATTCATCGATACTCTATATCCCTTTTCATAAAGTGGGTCATATATGACACTAACTATTTAATGGGTAAGAAAACACTGAAGAGAATTCAGATTTGTAGGGTATGAAAATACCCGATACAAGGTCCTCAGATGAACACTGTAAGGGGTATTACACAACGACTTGAAAGAACACACCTCCGGCTGGCCTAGCGGCACGGCAGGATCAGCTTGAGGGCTCAACAACATAAGTTTTCTGGCGCTATCAGCTACCTGAGGCATCTCTGTGGTTTCCCAGAAGATCCCTAGCCTTAAAAATAAAACTGACTTGGGACACCAGTAAAGTTTTGAGAAAAAAAGAGAAGGAAAAAATAAAGGAAGGGAAGGAGCAGAGAAGAAGAGAGAAAAAGTAAGTCTTAACACTAAGAATAACAGTTAAGTCCATGCTGCCAGACACCAATTGGTTGGAAGTAACAGCATCAGTGAAGAGCAGAGGGGACATCTAAACAGCATGCGGTCCATGCCCATCGAACAAGTACTTCTGACTGAAAGAACACCACCTGACAATAATCTGTTCATGTACTTATAGGTTCAGACAGCTAAAGAGTGAAGCCATGTTTAAATTAAATCTTTTTTTTGAGGAAGACCAGCCCTGAGCTAACCACTGCCAGTCCTCCTTTCCTTGCCGAGGAAGCCCGGCCCTGAGCCAACATCCGTGCCCGTCTTCCTCTACTCTACACGTGGGACGCCTACCACAGCACGGCAGGCCAAGCAGTGCCACGTCCGCACCCGGGATCTGAACTGGTGAACCCTGAGCTGACGAAGTGGAATGTGCGAACTTAACCGCTGCGCCACTGGGCCGGCCCCTATATTAAATCTTGATCACGCTTTGCAATATATGATGAGAAACATGAAAATACTAACCAATAAGCATGAGTACAAGTATCTGCAGATGAATTATACTGATCTAACCAATGGACCAGGGCATCATCAGATACTACCTGTGAAAATAAGACAAAAATTCCATTGAAACAGTATTGTTTTAAACAAATTGGCTGCCTCATCTGCTCTCTAAAGCTAACAAAATCATTTCTATACAGAAAACCTGGCCCTTGCCACTGGTTGCATTTGAAGGCCATTCATAAACTTGTGCCATTAAGTCCCTCCTATGTAATACATTTGTCAAATAGCTAGCTTACTGATAATCATTTTCAAGTGAAAATGGCTAGGAAGAATAGTAATATAGGGTAATACTAATGATAAAATAATAACTAATAACAATGTTAGGAAAAAGCCATTTATTGTTTTTCTAGAAATCACTGCAAAAGACAGTCTTGCACATCTTCTCTTTATTTAAAAAATTCTATTTTTTGTAGTTAGCACTAGAAACTTCCTTTTCTGACAATACAAGCTCTTTCAAATAATCATCTTGCAAGTTTCTTAATGGTTTAAGCATTAAGACTACAATATTAATGTAACAAAGTCAGATAAAGTTTTTTCTGAAAACAATTTCCCAGTAATCAAATAGAAAAAAATTGACAAAATAATTTTATAAATAGACACAAAGCTCTCCTAAACATAGTTTCAATATGTTATTACAAGTATTCTATATAGCATAATGCACAAATGAACAAATACCTTCTTATATTTCTTTTTTAGATCAGCATAAATTTCTAATTTGAGCTGTTTCCCAGTATTTGGTCTATAAACTAAGAAAAGCTTCTTTTTAGGGTTCACTTCTTTAACTAAGATAGCAGTTTTCTTGTTGTTTCTTATCTGTTAAAAAAAAATGAGAAACATACAGATTCAATACCACACACATTAAAACATGCTTGTTTTTTGTACCATCACATCCGCAAATATAATCCTTTGAGAGACGGTAATGCTAAATAAGTACATGAATATGCAACTGCAAGAAAGGATGACAACTGCATGTGTAACCAAATTTAACAGTCGCACCAAAATGAAAGCTCCTAGACCTTAATTCTGAGGTAGGCTGAAGGCACGGGCAGAAAACTGTTTGAAATCAGCTCAAAAGCACCAATGCCCGGTGGAAATCGTTTCACCTCTTCCAGTCCATGCACCTGGACACTCAGCCCCAGCAGCCTCAGAGATCCGTGAGGCAGGAATCTAGGCAGTGGGCACGAAGGGTCTTCACAGGAAAATCCTTTTATCTCTACTGTATGTTTAAAGTTTTTCATAATAAAAAAAATTACTCTCCTTCAAGTTAGGAAGAAATATAACCTCCAAGATAAAGATTTTAATCACCCACAGTCTTCTGAATTCATCTAATCCATGAGTGCTGCCCACCATGTGGTTGCAGTGAGGGTGAAATGGCTATTACAGGACAAAGGGATCTGTAAACGGTAAAGCCACAGCAGGAGAAAGCCAAAACGTGGAACAAATAAGACATGCGTATGAAGAAGTGGAAGAAAAGGATGCATTAAACAAACGATGGAACTTAAATATCTTTTTAAAACTTATTTTAAGTTGGACTTATGAAAGAAATCCTGAGAAGAAATTATAAAAGGCCCCATTTAACTCAAGGAAAAATAAGTTTGGAAAATTAATATCTCCTGTAAAGAAAGGTGAAAAATTTCTAAGCAACAATCTTTGGAAAAACAAGTTTCAAAGTAAAGACACTTCCCCAGCTCTCCCACAATATAAATCATTTGTTGAGCTACTTTTTATATTAAGACACTGATAAAAGAAAAAGACAATGTTTTACTTTTCTCTTCAAGTATATTAAATGTCCTTTGTCTTTTACTTGTTGAAATTCTTTGAACACTGTTTACATAATTACTGCAAAATCTACAAAATAATAGTTACGGTGAAAATTACTTTTTAAATTGTTTATCATTTGATGCGAGACACTCAAACGTCTCACACTCAGAGGAGAGTGTTAAAGCACATAACAGTGTGATCTATCTTGACAGTGCCAGGTTAATTCATTGTAACTATAAATCATCACACTATAGTGGAAAGAAAAGTGATCCTGACACGGTTTTCCTCACGTTAACACACATTTAACACACTGTGAAGCATGTGTGCTTGTTGCTGTGCAAGTTGAAAGACAAGCGGCTGCACCTTCCCAGAACGATGCCTCTTCCAGGGCCACCACTCCTCACATCCAGCTGCCTGCACCATGCAGGAAGTAACAAAGCACCAATGTTACCACATCTTGTCACTCAAGGGATGCTGGGGATCGGCATTTCCATCAAAATCTACCAAGGTTTAAACTCTGGCAACAACTTCAAATGAAAAACAACCACCAATACCCTATGTAGACCAATCAAAACCCCATCTAAGAGAGAAATCTGAATAAAATCTGGTGAATTCTACCAATATCCTGGTTGTGATATTACACTATAGTTTTGTAAAATGTTACCACTGGAAAAACTGGATTAGGAACCAGTAAACTAGGCCTGTGGACCAAATCTGGCCTGAAGCTCCTAAGCTTAAGAACAGATTAAGGAAGGAAAGAAGGTAGGGAGAGAGAAAGGAAAAAAACAAACTCAAAAAGACTGGTCAGCAGAGACCATGTACGGCCTGCAGAACCTGCAATAGTTACCGTCTGGCCCTCCAGGGAAAGGTTTAGGGGCTCCTTGCTCTGGACAGCTTATTTGTGGTCTCGCCCTGCCTGTGGCACCATCACATATGGTCTCCATGCAGTTACGTCTTGACCTAGGTGTTCATTTACAGTTGGCCACTCCATAAATATTTGCAAATAAAAAGCAAAATGTGGCATATACATATAATGGAATATTACTCAGTACAAAAGGAATGAAGTTCTGACACATGCTACGACATGGATGAACCTTGAAAACATTATACTAAGTGAAAGAAGCCAGGCACAAAAGTGTATGATTCCACTTATATGGGGTACCTAGATATGCAAATTCATAGAGACAGAAAGTAGACAAGAGGTTCCCAGGGGCTGGGGGAGGAGGAATGAGGAGCTAGTGTTCAACAATTGTTATGGTTTCTGTTTGGGATAATGAAAAAGTTTTGGAAACAGATAATAGTGACGGCTGAAAAAAACTGTGAATATAATTAATATTACTGAATTATATATTTAAACATGGTTAAAATGACATTTTGTTATAGATTTTTCCCACAATTTTAAAACAATGTAATATACCAAAAATTACTGAATTATACACTTAAGTGGGTGAATTCTATGATATATAAATAATATTTCAATAAAAGTGCTGAATCACTAATACCAGGATTCATTCTAATAAAATTACCGAACTTTACAGAGAGACTCCTTTGGGCATGTAGACAAAAAAGAACAATTAAATTAAAAAGGGAAAGAAAACAGAGCAGCGTCAAACTTTGACAGCGACTATTCATCTCCAAAGAGTGAGTAGCAGCGTATTGAAGACACTCAATGGAAGACTAAAGATTTCCTGTCCGTAAAACCGTCTTTCAAGCACAAAGGCCCGGACAAACTTAGCGGCATGCAAATACTCAGGGAGTTCTGTTCTCATCAGCCCTTCTTGAGGAATCTGCTACAGAACAGGCTTCAGCCAAACAAAACGACTAGAAAGATTAACTTACGGACAAGTGAGTGGTGAGCATTAAATACAAATATTAAAGAAGGGTTAAAAAGAAGAGTATACTACATAATTGCCACATGCTGACAAGACAAAAATAGTACAACTATTTTTTAAAATGAGAGAATGGGGGAAGTATATGCCAAAAAAGGTTATTTTTTAAAAAAACTATTTGCAGGAATATTAGATGTAGCATTGATAATATTTTATCATCCTGTGTGCCCTGGAGAATAAGAATTATTGGTGTGGAAGAAAGATAACAGATAAATATCAGGGAAAAGGTGAGATAAAAATTCCATAGCCTTGAACATTACAAATAAACATGAATTCAAGATATTGTGCCATGTATAAATGTATGCATGCATGCGTGTGTGTATATATATGTCCATATGTAATGAACATGTATGTACACACACAGGTACTCCTCTCCCCCCACCTACTCCCGTGCCTCTGCCTTAGCTCTAGCCACAGAATACAGATAGTCATGTGCTGCTTCACAATGTTTTAGTCAACAACAGACTGCACGTACCACAGTGGTCCCATAAGGTCAGAACCACAGAGCCTAGGTGTGCAGTAGGCTCTACCATCTAGGTTTGTGTAAGTGCACTCCATGATGTTTGCACACTGATCACATTTCTGAAAATGTATCTCTGTCGTTAAGCAAGGCATGACTGTACTAAACAAAAGAATGTAGTTACACTGATAACCACAAAACGAATCTTTGAGACATAGAGTATTATTAGGACTAAAGACGATCACCATATTGCAAAAAAAAGGGTTCAATTTACAACTACGTAATAATTCAAAAGTTGCACCTAATAACATCCCTCAAAATATATTAAATAAAAATGTATAAATGGAGAAATCCACAACTACAATGATAAATTATTAAAACAGAGAAAGCTACAAACAATGGGAAAATCGGCACAAAGCAAACAGATAACTACAATGCTGGCAATGAAAATGCACTATCCATCTGAACAGTTACCACTTAAAGGAAACAAATCTTACTTGCAATGACAAGTAAAAGCCATCATCTGGTCCTGTCAGCTCGGCCCAAATCTTGGTAGCTTCCTCCCAGGACATGCCCCTCTCTACACTAATCTGTAAAAGAAATATTAAAATTTAAGTTAATCTCCCTTCGGTGAGCGCCCATCACAGAAGGACAGTGTAACCGAATGTGCACGTCTCCTCAACTTACCGTGTATAACTCTACATGGCCAGAGGTTGAATATCCTGGAGTCAGAAACTTCTTAACATCACTTTTCCTTACTTTTTCATCCCCCGATCCAAGATCTGGAACAAGAAAAGGCAACATATAAATGTAAAAAGAGGATTTTATCAGGAATATACATGATGTTTTAAAAACTTCCCCACTGCCGGCCCTGAGGCTGAGTGGTTAAGTTTGTGTGCTCTGCTTTGGCGGCCCAGGGTTTTGCTGGTTCGGATCTGGGTGCGGACACGGCACCGCTCATCAAGCCATGCTGAGGCAGCGTCCCCCATGCCACAACTGGAAGGACCCACAACTAAAAATACACAACTATGTACCAAGGGGCTTTGGGGAGAAAAAGGAAAAAAAAAAAATCTTTAAAAAACATCCTCACTTACCTAAGATTCCCATATCATATCTCCCATTTTTTTTTGCATTTTGAACAACTGCAGTGAGTGTGTCTGCAAAATACTGAAATAATGCATTCTGCTGATGCACTTCCATGCCCAAAATTCTATTCAAGAATTTTCCTATGTTGTTATAATCTGCAATGACAAGATTATACAAAAAATTCAATGCATTCAAGCGGCAACTGAAAACATTCTTCTAAGCCTAGTTCAAATCTCATTTTCTCCTCTCAAGTCTTCCCTCACAACTTCTGCACTGTACCCAGAACATAGCTATAATCTGACCATTTCTACCTCCAGCAACTAGCATGACTATAATACATGCTCAAAAGATGTTTGCTGAATTGAATTTCTGCATCTTCAACTTTACTTAAAGTATGAGCACAATGTAGCACATGAGAATGTCTGTTTGCCAAAATTCTCTTAACCCATAAAATTATAAGTCAGGGAAGCTCAACTTTGGCTGCACAATTAGAATTCCTTGGAGCTCTGGAAAATTACCAATGCCTGAGCTCCTGTTTTCAGTATTTTTTAAGAGCTTGATAGTTGATCCCATATGCAATGTGCATCAAGAACTGCTGCTACACACACGGACAGAATAGAGGATTAATCTCTCCTGAACAACCACTGTAGCAAAAACCACCCACCCGGAGTGCTCTGTGAGTGCTCGGTAATGAGGGATGGAGAACTACGGATTGGAAGCTTCCCCTTCAAGCTGACGAAAGCATAAACAACAAACAGGCTTTAATGATACAGCAACAGTTATCTGCATATACAAAATTAATACTATTACCTTTATCTAAAGTAAGGATTCCCGAGCGATCTTCTACATTTATCAGGCCAACTCCTATCAGTCCTTGTCGAACATCTGTAAGAAAATAAATTTGCAAAAAAACCTTATAGCCCAAATGACTCAATGAGCTGTCACCTAACTAATCACACTAGATCAAGTTCTAGCATTAAGACACAGCCTATGTATGTTCCATGGTTCCTATGAGCTGAACTAAATGGAGCCCACAGGCCTCAAAGGTCTCTAGGCACTCAAAATCCTACAGCATTCAAACCTCATCACACATTTTCTTATTTCATTAAAATATCTTATCTTACAAACAGCAATCTCTGGTTGTGAAGACCTTCGGCTATGTAGCTGTCACCCACAGAATCTACACAACTGTGAACACACAGCAGAATACTAGCTGATTAAATAATTCTATAAGTAAGGATATAATCATGCTTCCTGCCCAAACGTTACCTTTCAGTATTGACAAGGTGATGCAAAAGATAAGCAACATGTATAACATCAACATGTTCTGAAGTGTATGATCAAGAGGGCAGTTTATGGAGCTGTTAAAAAATACTGGTGTCCAGGCTCCAACTCAGACTTAGAGAATAAGGGCGTAAGAGAAAAGGGTCAACAGGAAGCATGATTATACCCTATTTACACACTTGTTTAATCAGCTAGTATTCTGCTACATGCTCAAAGTTGTTCAGATTCTGCAGGTGACACCTGTGTAGTCAAACATCTCTACTACAAAAATTTCTCCTTTTAGGAACCCATCCTATGGAGGGAAATTACCTGTATAATTTCAGCACTGTGATGGCAAAAAACATGAACACCACCTGAGTATCATTAAGGAAATAAGTGAAGATACCATTGTATACGCCAGCTGTAGAATATTATGCATCTGTTAAAAAACGTTAGTGCTATAGCTACTGAATTATAAGGGATATCTGTTATGAACTGAAAAAGCACGTTGCAAGCAATATTAATAACATTTAAAACAAAAGCTATGCGTTTAGACAAACATGGAGAGAAGATGTGGAAGGCTGCCCCCTTCAGATTGTCAACATCTGTCACCTTGGTGGGTGAGAGTGGAAGGTGGGGGTTAAGGGCAGAGTAATGACTCTTCATGACACACTTTTAATTAATTAATTAATTAATTTTTTGAGGAACATCAGCCCTGAGCAAACATCTGCCGCCAATCCTCCTCTTTTTGCTGAGGAAGACTGGCCCTAAGCTAACATCCGTGCCCATCTTCCTCCACTTTATATGCGGGACGCCTGCCACATCATGGCTTGCCAAGCAGTGCCATGTCCGCACCCGGGATCTGAACTGGCGAACCCCAGGTCGCCAAAGTGCAACGTGCGCACTTAACTACTGCGTGACCGGGCCGGCCCCCATGATACACTTTTAGATTATTTTCATTACTTATAATGAATAAGTAACATGTAACTAGAAAAAAATTAGAAATAAATTGAGGGGTTGTTTTTAACACTCCAACAACCAAAAAAAAGAGAAAGAGGGGAGGAGAGAGAGAGAGAAAGAATAGGGCCAAGGCTTTACTGCTTTTTTGTTTTGTTAAATGCCATCAGTGATTATAAGCACCCCTGTCAGGTATGTCAATATGGACTGTTAACACTGGTTCAACTGGAAAGGACTTTCTAGTGAAAAACGCTCACTCTACAATGATGTTTCAAATATCTTACATTTATTTATTTTCCAAAATATTTCCATAGTTTCCTGAACTACTAAAATCATCTAGACTACCTACATTTATGGGTAAAATCTATTCTACATATTTACAAAATAGGTCTAAGAATTTCTATAGCACTACCTAGAACTTTTTTTTAAGATGGAAATTTCTAAACACATACAAATGTAAAGATAATATTCTATGAACCACACACATCTACCCATCACCCAGGTTTAACAACTGCTAATACACGGTCAGTTATGTTTTATCTGCACCCTCTACCAACTACCTCTACCACAGATTATTTACCTAGGTACTTTAAAATTAAATTTTAAAAGCTACTTATTTAGCATAGCGATTTTAAATTAAGCTAATAAAACTACTTTCCTCTAGTGAACAGCATGCAATAATTATGTCAAGAACAAAAGCATTTCATTTGAATTTACCGAAATGCAATAAATCTTCATTGAAATTTAATAAATCCACTGCTTATTATAAGTAACCTTCAATTTCTAAATTTTATAAAATTTATGTCAAAAGAAAACTAAAAACAGCAGCAAGTGTTAGAATAGGTTTTAGTATCTCCTTATCAGTACTCATTTTCCTTTATTATGATTATTTTAAAAATTACCTTTAAAGAATTCTCCAGGATAGTCTGGAGGTGGTGACACCATAGGTGAATCTAGGTTTACAATGGATTTCATGACAATTTCTAAAGCATTTCTTCCATACTGCAAAAAAAATTTAACCAGTTTCAGCATTGGATACTCTCTAATCACATGAACAACTGAATAGTCTAAGAACTATTATCATACCAAAGATTCAGAAACAGCAAGACTCAATTATCTTCATATGTATTTTACACTGCCTAGTGCCTAGTTCACATCTTTGCACACAGCAGACATTCAATAAATAACTTGCTTTACTTCTGGGAACTCACACTCATTCATCCACAAGTATTTATCATAGTCCTATTTTCCAATAGGAATGAAAAGATAATTATATTGCAGAGTTGATCACCAAACCTTTAATTGATATGTGAAATCGTGTGTCTTACAGGAAGACATGATTTTACAGAAAACCATAGGAGGAAGCAGTTTCAAACAGTAACCATTTTCCCTTTTTGTTCACTATAGACACCATGTACTACCACAAGTTTTCAGATACTGAAAGCTGAAATGTACCTTATTATCAAAGTTAAACCTGCTCAGATCTCTGGATTCTGTTGCTCTTCTGTCACCATGTGTAAGCGCCCCCTATCAAAACATGAAATTGCCAATCAAGACACAGAAGACAGGTAACATACACAATCTTTTACACATATCTACCCAACTCAAAAACTTACCAAACTTTCAAGTCTTTTAGCAACAATAGATGCAAATCTTTGCTCTCCTGCCAATTCGGAAATCAGAAAGACATATTCGGGAGCAGTAACTTGGTTAGATCTATGAGTTCGTCCTATAACAACATTTAAAAAGAAAGTTACTGATTGTGTTCACTAGATACAGAGTATTCTGAGATCTATTCCTGGCACTTAACACTAAGCTGGTATCTAGAAACCTTTAAAGAAGACGAAAAATTAAAGATTGTAACAATTATCATAACTTGCCAAAAGGTTCAAAATCAAAAACACTGAATTAAACAAGACCCATATTTAGAACAATACTCCCCCTTACAAGGGGACGGAAATGGCTATAAAATTGTTAAATGATAAACATATTATCACCACCCCAACTTTGGTTAACCTCAATGTTGCTGATGCACAGCTCTTCTGGATTTTCCCCCAAACAGCTGTTTTCTAAATGACCAGATCACAGGGATGTGAAAATGGAAGGAAGGGGAGGAGCGATGTGCTCTTACGAAGGCCAATGAGAAATGAAAAGTTGCCTGAGGAGCCCTGTTCTGGATATGTTGCCAGAAATCCCATGAAATCCTACCACAGATGTTTCACACCCTCTAAAACAGGGAGGAAATGAATTCGTGATGCGGTCTATACTTTAAGGTATATGCAACACACAAACATCTCCAAAACCTACATATGTGTCAAGTTTTAAGATGTCTGATATTAAATAAATAAAATGCACACATTTCCCCAATGATTCCTAGCTTATCTATTACGTGAAATTCAGTGGAGGCTTACCAAATTGCTGAATTGCTCTATCAGCACTCCAGGGTAATTCCAAAGTCATGTGTACTCTTCGCCTTTGATTTTTAGCTCTCCGATCTGCTTGTAACGAAATGCCAGAGCTGGCAGCTTCTGAGATGATAGCAATATTCTGTATCAAACAAAACAGAAAAGAAAAAGATTACCTTTGCACTAAGACAAGCTGGGAAGTGCCCTAAATAAAGTCCTTAAGTAGACTACTGGTGGTCCACCACTCTCCTCTTCTTCCCTAAATTATAAAACCCTCAATTTTAGCTAGATATACGGCTGTCCAGAATCAAGACATTTCCTAGTCTCCCTTGCAGCTAAGAGCAGGCACCCTCCAGCCACTAGGTTGTAGATGATATGAATAACGTCCAGAAAATGTCCTTATTTTTATTTTATTTATTTACTTATTTTGAGAAAGATTAGCCGTGAGCTAACATCCGCTGTCGATCCTCCTCTTTTTGCTGAGGAAGACTGGCCTGCATCTGTGCCCATTTTCCTCCACTTTACATGTGGGATGCCTACCACAGCATGCTTTGCCAAGCGGTGCCATGTCTGCACTGGGGATCCAAACCAGCGAACCTCGGGCCACCGAAACAGAACGTGCAAACCTAACCACTGTGCAACCAGGCCGGCCCCGGAAATGTCCTTAAAAGTTGGGGACACACCATTCTCCTCTTTTTTCTTCTATGCTGGCTGAAATGCAGAGAAGCAATGACTGAATCTGAAACAGCTGTTTTGGAATGTGGCGCTAACTAGGAAATGGAGGCCCACGTATTGAAGAAAGGAGACAGAAAAGGCTCAGTCTTCAAGAGTCTAAATTCACAAAACAAGTACATAAAATAACCTACAAGATAATACCTCTAACTCTACAATCTTTAAAACATGTAACATGAGTTTTTAAATGTATTTAAAAGACCACTTTGATAGCGTTAACTATCATCTATTTTCCAGTTGCAGAGGCAGGAAAATTCAGTGAACCATAAAGCAAAATGTAGGTAAACAGATAAGATTTTATTCTACCCCTTTTAGACGAAGGAATGAAGTTGAAGTGGTGCTCCTATTTTTTAGCAATCTCATCAGCAAATGCTTATAGCAATTCCACCTAGATGGAGGAAGAACTGATCTGAGAACATTAAAATTGATGAAGTTTACTTAACAATCGGAGCCTATAAAAAGAGTCTCTGGAGGCAACCCAGATTTCTACAGTGGTCAGACATGCAAGTTCAATCGACAAGTCATTCAAACTCAATCATCCTAACATAACACGGCAGAGCAATAAAAGAAACAGAAAAATCAAAGGGTACTAGTTAATCCGGGCATGCTTACATATATTCCTAGACTCAAAATCACACTGCCAACAGAGAGCAGCAGCATTAAACAAGGTGCCACTAAGATAACCAGAGAGAACACAGTATTTTTTAAATATTCTGATTAACAATTTCAAAAGCCTTCAAAGCTATCAAAAGCCACATTCTCTGCAAAGTATAAACACCTATTACATTCAATTTCTGAGAAAATAATGAAAACATGTACAATGTTCACTGATGTGCAATTACTAAAAACACAGAATAACACCACTCAACAGACATGATTTATATTAAAAGGAAAAAACCTTCTAAAGATTAATCAAATGTATGGGCATTATTCTTTTCATTGAAAAGCATCCCAGAAAAACATACCTTATCGCCATCCATAAATCTTTGTTTTTCCGTGATATTTAGTATTTCCACAGGGACATCAAGTTCAGATCTTGACTCATAAGATATGCTTCCATCATCATTGCTTACAACCCTCCCCTTGCGGCCAGTCATCTGGAAAGCCAAACAGTGTCACTTACAACTAAGGTATCTGACTACGGTGCTTCAAGTTCAGGACCTCCTTTATTAGTGAAACTTGGTGGGAGATGCAAGGGGATGATGAAGCCAACATGTATAGCAGTCTGTGCTGCACCAGGCACTGTGAGAGAGAGAACATTGCAACATAGTCCCTGGTTTTGAAAAGTTCAAATTCCAGGGGAGAAAGCAGACACGGGGCAATGACCACAAATGCTGCGTGACAGGTGCAGTAACAGAGATCAGTGTCTTGGGGTAAAAACTCAAACACTAGGGCCAGGAATTCACTGGCTCTAGGGCAACAACTAGAGAAAAACAAGGGTTCTAAATCTAAGAGAGGAAATTCAATTATTATGAGATAATACCCAAAACATCACTCATACTACAGGGTTTAAAAGTGGCAAAAAAATTACTAAGACACAACCGTAATCAAGTCATATTTACCTCAGCTACATTCTCAGGGCCACCAAGTTCATCAATAAGTTCATCCAGGGTATTAGGAGGAAGGTCTTCAGCTAATTTTTCTAGTTTATCAAGAAGATCTTTCTTCATCTGCTGTGCCCTTTCCACGGCATCCTGACTTGTTATAAGGCTACTGTTACTGTTGGTGTTACTGTTAGCTAGATAAAGCACATTTGTTAAAAATTAGTACAGTTTAAATATCTGTTTTGTTTAAAAGCACGTTTCACAAAGATTCCACACAGATACCTGGTACACTGTTAGGAGCAGGTGAAATAACTGGTGTAGATGAAAAACTAGGTCGTTTTGATCCAAGACCTGATGCTAATAAGGCACTTTGAATAGAATCTGGATCTATACTTTTCTTTTTTTTTTTATCTTTGTTTTTCTTGTGGTCTTTTCTGATTAACCAAGGATCTGAAAGATAAGTGTGAATTCATTTGTTAATATGGGTACAGAATCTTCAAGGGAAATAACCCTTGAATTCTGCTGCGTTGTTGGCTGAGAACCTGTAAAGCACCACCAACTCCAGTAGCCCAGGAGTACATCCATACACCATGAGGTACAACTCCATGGTTTGAGATTAAAAACAACTGCACACCAAATTGAGGTCATCTTACATAAGTGAGCTAAACCTTCAGAAGACGATACTTGGAGTTCTACATCAAGCAAAGATCAGAAATCTGTGTCATGATTTGTACTGCACAGAAAAACAGGCTTCAATACAACATTCCATTTTATTTTTTAAGATTGGCAGTAGGTGTCAGTTCAGGTGCCAATCTTTTTTTTTTTTTTCTTCTTCTCCTCAAAGCCCCCTAGTACATAGTTGTATATTCTAATTGCAGGTCCTTCTAGTCGTGCTATGTGGGACACCGCCTCAGCATGGCATGACAAGTGGTGCCATGTCCATGGCCAGGATCCGAACCAGCAAAACCCCGTGTCCCCAAAGCGGAGCATATGAACTTAACCACTCGGCCCTGGGGCAGGCCCGCAATATCCCATTTTAAATATACAGAAATAACTATCGTTTAGTTTACACTTAACATATTGATGAACTTACCATCTTCATCATCCTCACTAGACTCATCTCTAAATGGGTTGAAATCATCGTCATCTCCAGAACTCATGTTTTTAGAGCTCTCGTAGTCACTTTCTTCATTATCAGAGGCATCAGATTCACTTCCACTATCATCAGAACTGCTACCGGTAAGGCCACCTAATTTTCGTGCTTTTTTGGCTTCTCGAGTTATTTCTTCACCTATCATCAAATCCCAAACAAGAGAGTCAGCCCAAATACACTGTTCTAAAGATCCAGAAAGTTATATTTAGTTCATGACTTAATTCAAATGTGAGCTGGAGAAGAAAAGCATTTATGTAGGTATATAAGAACAAATAAATTGACAAACAAGTGGTAACCTTTTGGACTCTGATAAGAAATCAGGCTATGTTCAATTTTTTTTTTAAAAAAGATTCTATTTTTTCCTTTTTCTCCCCAAAGCCCCCTGGTACCTAGTTGCATATTTTTAGTTGTGGGTCCTTCTAGTTGTGGCATGTGGGATGCTGCCTCAGCATGGCTTGGTGAGTGGTGCCATGTCCGTGCCCAGGATTGGAACCAGCGAAACCCTGGGCTGCTGAAGCAGAGAGTGTGAACCTAACCACTCGGCCACGGGGGCCGCCCCTATGTTCAATTATTTTTAACAAGAAATGACATATGTAAGCACAAACTCAAGACTGCCTTCAAGTGTACAAGTTTCAAAATAAATTAGGACAACAGAGATAAAACAGAACCTCTGGCACTGTCACAATTTAATTGTGTATCTGGTTGAGAGAAGAGGCCTAATAATTATAGGTTTACAGAATACTTAAAAAAAAAAAATCCATGAAACTTCATTTTTAGGGGCCGCCCAATGGTGCAGCAGTTAAGTGCACATGTTCTGCTTCGGCAGCCCGGGGTTCGCAGGTCTGGATCCCAGGTGCGGAAATGGCACCGCTTGGCAAGCCATGCTGTGGCAAGCATCCCACAAATAAAACAGAAGAAATATGGGCACGGATATTAGCTCAGGGCCAGTCTTCCTCAGCAAAAAGAGGAGGATTGGCAGCAGATGTTAGCTCAGGGCTAATCTTCCTCAAAAAAAAGAAAAAACAAAACACTTCATTTTTAAAAGTCAAACAGGGGCCGGCCCTGTGGCAAGTGGTTAAGTTTGTGCACTCCGCTTCCTCGACCCAGGGTTTCACCAGTTCCAATCCTGGGCGCAGACATGGCACCACTCATCAGGCCATGCTGAGGCGGCATCCCACGTACCACAACTAGAAGGACCCACAACTAAAACATACACTACTATGTACTGGGGGGCTTTGGGGAGAAAAAGGAAAAATAAAATCTTAAAAAAAAAAATTCTTCTTATGTGTGCTGCTCACTTCTCTCCCCACTATGGCTTCCTTTCCATTTACAAAAAAAAAGTCAAACAGGGTGCTGATTTGAATTATTTTACTGAAAAGTCAGAAGATACCTGGAACAAACCAATCAAAATTAAGAACATTAAAAGGTTCATATATTGAGATGGTGAGAACATAATTCAGGAAAGGGAAATGTGACCATCTGACCATTCTAAGATGTCACTCATTCTAACACACAGCATTACTTTTTATGCCACTAAAATAAAAAATATGGACAATTACACTATAATAACCAACCTACTTTCAGGCATACTAAAAATGTAAAAAAGTATACTTCTCTGAACAGATGAAACAAGGTTAAAGTGTCTGGCACTGTGTTTAGAACACAAAGCATCACAGTTTTCATAATGTAACTTATTATCACCATTTGAGAGAAAGATAGCCTGAGAAGTTAACATCTCAAAGTCAAGCTTAGTAATAAGCACTTAAACACAAACCCAAGTTTGATTATAAAACATTTAACAAATATGGTGAGTGTATTCCTAATAATTAAATAATAAACTAACAGAAGTCTCTTTAAAGATTATTAAAAACACCCATATGTCACACACCACGTAACGATGTTTCAGTCAATGATGGAATGAATACAGGACAGTGGCTCCATAAGATTAGGACCATAGAGCCTAGGTGTGTAGTAGGCTGTACCATCTCGGTTTGTCTAAGTGCACTCCCTGAAGCTCACACAATGACAAAATCATCTGAAGAGGCCTTTCTCAGAACCTATCCCATCGGTAAGCAACGTGTGACTGCATATAAATGCAGCTTCCATAACAGAAAGGCCTGGATTTGGGTTCCCACATATTGCTCACTACCTATGCGAACCTGGGGAAATTCCTTAACCTCTTAATCTTTCTGTGCCTTAGTTTCCTTGGAAAAAATAAGATCTGTTTTCATATGGATCCCTTCTGGATAAAACGAGATCACACATGGTCAGTGCTTAGTGCCGTGCCTAACACCACTCAAATTGTCCAAGCCCTAACTTAAAACACGGGGTTACTTGTACATTGAAAACTACATGACAGTGAAAATATGCAACCGCTTGCCAATTCAACGGAGGCAGTTCATTCCCAAAATACAGTTGCTTCAAAATGCTAAAATTTATACTACTTTCCATACCATTTCAAGAAAAGCACCCACCTTTCCGCTTCTTTATTTTATTTTCTTTACAAGGACTATCTCTTGGTGAACTGTTGTTACTTGGAGCTGTCAAATCGATTCCTAGTAAACTATAAAGTTTCTTCCTGTCTGGAGCAGGGAAGTGTTTTTCAATGAGTGACTGCAACACTCCTCTGTTTGCAGGAGAGAGAAAAAGTGACAATTAGTGGCTCAGTTTGCAAAATAATTACATATAAAGTCTTACTGAATATATTTGTCAAAAATTAAATACTTTGTTCGCTCTTACAAAAAATTGATAATCCAGCTTAAATGAATTTTAATATTCTAGGCCAAGGCTATCCACGTGAAATATAATGCAAGCTAAGCCAAATATGTAATTCTTACATTTTCTAGTAGCTAAAAAGTAAAAAAAAAAAAAAAAAGAAAGTGGTGAAACCAATTTTAATACATTTTAACTCAATGTATCACTGCAACATGTAATCAATGAGATGTTTTACATTATTTTTACCTAAATCTTTGAAACCTGGTGTGTATTTTATACTTACAGCACATCTCACTTTGGCCCAGCCATTTCAACTGCTCAACAGCCTCATGTGACTAGTGGCTATCATTTTAGACAGAGCAGTACTAGGCACACAAGTACAGAAAAATACAGATTAGCAGGTTCATGTTTTGCTTTTAAAAGCAGTTTTTAATTATATCCATGTTAAGAGGAGCCACTTGAATCTATCCCCTAAGGCAAGAGATAGTATAGTGGCAAAGGTTATTTTGCAAATTTTACTACCAGAGCTAGAATTGATAAGTTAGGGGAACAAACAAAAAACAATGGCTAAAACACTTTTCTTATGAGAAAGATTAGCCCTGAGCTAACATCTGCCACTAATTCTCCTGTTTTTGCTGTGGAAGATTGGCCCTGAGCTAAAATCTGTGCCCATCTTCCTCTATTTTATATGTGGGACGCCTGCTATACCATGGCTTGATAAACAGTGCGTAGGTCTGTGCCCAGGATCCAAACCAGTGACCCCTGGGCCGCCAAAGCAGAACATGCAAATTTAACTGCTACGCTACCAGGCTAGCCCCCTAAAACCTTTTTTCTTTTTGAGGAAGACTAGCCCTGAGCTAACATCCGTGCCCATTTTCCTCTATTTTATATGTGAGACGCTTGCCACAGCATGGCTTGATAAGTGGTGCGTAGGTCTACACCTGCAATTCAAACCAGTGAACCCTGGGCCACCAAAGCAGAACATGTGAACTTAATCAATGCATCACCAGGCTGGGCCCCTCCAAAACATTTTTCTAAACTCTTTTTGAATATCTCATAACTATTTGCAATTTTTCTATCAGCGCATACTAAACTGGGGCAAACTAAAGTTACTGCTCCTCTGGATAATGGTAATTTCAAATACACAAAGCTGAAACCAAAACTGAAACTAAACCAAGCTGTCACAGATTTCCAAGATATACATAACAAACAAAAATCAAGCCTTTCCATTACTCCAAATACTGGGCATAATACTGCCAAAATGCTTAACATTTCAGCATTTCTTTGGTATTATTTTCCAATAAATATACTGTTATGGCTACCCCGAATTGCAAAAACTAAGATCAAAAAAAGTTCAAAAAATGATATGGTAAATCAAAAATTTTGCCTCAAGGAAATGCCAACACTTAAACCAATCTAAGTAAAAACTCAAAACCAAAAACATTACTTGGCAGTTGAAACAAAATCATTCAATTCTCCTCCGCCCTCTTCCAAGGCTTCTAATGTTCTAGCTTCTCCCGTAGACTGCAGACCAATTACAACACACTGGAGAAAAAAGAAAACATATTAATTGTAAATAAAAATATGCATGTGCTTTCTTAACATTTTAAATGTTTAGTAACAAAAAAAGATTTCAAACAAGAACGCCCCATTATTGTACATCTGTGCTTATTTATTCTATGTATATTTGAGACACGCTATGTGTAAAAAGCTTAGCTATGAAATAGGATTACAGCAGTGGACACAACGGAAGCCCTTGCCCCAGTTCTTTGTGCTTTAAGTACATATATATTCACCAAAAAGAAAAAACCTTAAGGCAATACAATACCCACAGGTTATCAGTGATTACATCTACGGACTATAGGGACATTTCTATCTTTATACTTTTTTGAGCCATCTAAATTCTTTATAAACAAGCATTGCTTTTATTATTTTTAAAAATGTATTTTTTAAAGTCTTATTACATTAATACTTTTATAACTATCCTTTAGAAAGAATAGGTTTTACAAGGAGAAAACCTCAACACTGAAAAAACTAAAAAACATTAACCAAAGAATGAATCTCTTAATGTGTTCTCCAACTTACTTTTCCATTCTTGATTTCTTCACGAGCTAGCTGCACAACCCTTTTTACTTTGGATGCTATGCACAAGTATTTGAAAAATCTCTGGTGAGCAGACCAGAACTGACCCCACATGGATTTCTTCATTCTTTGTTCAGCATCGATCAGATCGGCAGCTTGCTGAAAACGCTCTCGGGCAATGACCCACTGAAGAAGCACAATTAACATTTTAGATATTTCATCTTTGAGTGTTAATTATTTTTGAAAGTCTAAATTCAATCAAAATAATGCTAAGTGCAAGACCATTTAACATTAATTTAATAAAGCATCTTCAGTAACTTGGGATTCTCTAAACAAATGTTTTTCAGGATGCTCACACAGAGTTGTCTCAAAACTTATTAACTAATACAATCATGTTTGGAAATAGTTACACTGTGATTTCAAAAACTATGAAACTGAAAGAAATGGCTATTTTGTATAAGTTACTTTAACAAAGAGAAAGCTTGGAAAACAAGGACCTGGTGATTTATCTATTCTTTTATAGCAGAAATACACTCCTGGGGGCTGACAGACTAACACTGGACAAAACTAATGGAAACATTATCAGATACATTAAAAACACAAGGAACTAAGAAAAAAATTCTCACCAGTTTGACTGCTTTGTTATACATTTTAACATAGCTCTGAGAAAGAAGAACTTCCTCAATTTTGAAGGTCACTCCAGTAAAGCTCAGCTGTCGAGCAATGTACATTCCTCTAAGCTTCATATCCATAGCAACTATTTCCATGGCACCAACACCTCTGAATAAAATTAAAACACACAGTAACTATCATTAAATATAGTAAGGCTTTAACATACGTGGAAGAGGTTTTAGCAATAACACATCCTTTAGACTGCTACTGAGAACAAATAGTGTACACTGTAAATTGCATTACCTCCGCTCTACTGCTTGAATAAAATCACTGAATTCTCTAAATGGAGTTCCCTCGCCCCATATTCCAAGACGGTTCATATAGGCCATGTTTCGTGGTTCAGAAGCACCTGAAAAACCCCAAAATAAAACATATTATAGCTGAAAAAATAACCCACACATATACCCTTTAAATAAATAACTACTCACCAGTGGCACTAGCATAAACAACTCTGGCTTTTGGCAATTTGTTCTGAAGCTCTAAAACTGCTAAGCCTGTCTTGGTTGGCTTTGAAGAACCAACAGGACATAGGTTTTTTGCTTTATGACATTCATCAAACACTATCTATAAGGAATGAATTAAGGAACATATCACATTAGTAGCAAGTGTCAAGAGTTAACTTTTATTTCCCTGGAGCCTTGGGAAACACTCAAGATTTCTCGGGTGGTAGATAAAAGTCAAGATTATTAATTATAGGGAGGGATGCTATTGATGATAAGCCCCTAGGCATTAACTTTTTTTTTTTAATAACACCCACATACCTATCATTCGGCTTTGTCAAACCTTAACATTGTGCTATATTTACTTCAGATTTTCTTTTTCTTAAAGATTAGAAACATAAATGCAGCCCTCTATGTGCCTCTCCTTGATTTCTCTGCCTTCCCTCTCTAGCCTCAGAGGCATCCACTGAATTTGGTATTTATTTTAATTGGATATTTAATTCTTAATTAGAATAAAGGAAAGGAGATCCACTGTGGCAAGAAATGTCCACCACACAGATAATTCTGGCAAATTTTGTAAGAAGAAAAATGATTGCTAACCCACTTAATCAGCACTTTAAAAACTAGTGTTTCTCACGCAAGACAGTAAAAGGCACGCTATGAGCAAGTAAGTTTGGCGATCACTAAGTTAACAGGTTTCTTCCCCTTAGTCTTCTCAGGTATTTCACTATGAAAATATGCAATGTGAATCCTCAAGACGGGAATACAGTGTTCAGCATTTCTCATACTTATTAACATTTTCCTAAACCAGGAACTTAAATATTGGCCTCCTATGTAACAGCTACAAATAGAAGCAACTTTCTGACCCCCTTGGACTCCATGTAATCACTAAAGCACTCATTGCAGCAATTTGTTTATTTAATCTCAGGATTCCTGTCTTCCAAATGTTTATCCTTACATTAACTTTTGTCATTAAAAAATACAAAAACATTTGTTGCAAAGGATACCACTCCATCAAAGTCATCACCGCACCAATGTAGAAGCTGTTTTAACCTAGTTTTATATTTACCGCCAGACTGACTTTCACCAATGAGGGAAGAATATGTAGCAAAAATAACACCCTTTTTCACGCTCCCATTATGCTTGGAAGAAATTTTTCCATATTTAAACTAAAAATAAAAGAGAAGAAGTTAATAAATACACTTTTCTCTCAAATAGTTATCCTACCCAAACTTCTAGGCAAGAAACGGATGGGTCCAAGATGGGCTCCAGGGAAGTCAAAGGACCTCCTAAAATCATGCACACAATTTCTCATACATATGTGTACCCATACACACACACACAAGTGCACACACCCATGCTTATGTATAAATACAACTTTAGGGTACAAGGATCCAGCTTTCATCAAAGTCTCAAAAAAGCTATCATCAAAAAAGGATTATAAACTAAACTCTCATACAAAAAAAAACACACAACAATCACTCTACAAATATTTATTGTGCACTTACTATATGCAAAGCACTGTAATTAAGTTCTGAGAGACACACAAGAATTATGATTAATAGTTCGGGCCACGCCGGCGGCGCAGCAGTTAAGTGCGCACGTTCCGCTTTGGCGGCCTGGGGTTCGCCAGTTTGGATCCCGGGTGCGGACATGGCACCACTTAGCGAACCATGCTGTGGTACGCGTCCCACATATAAAAAAGTAGAGGAAGATGGGCACGGATGTTAGCTCAGGGCCAGTCTTCCTCAGCAAAAAGAGGAGGATTGGCAGTAGTTAGCTCAGGGCTAATCTTCCTCAAAAAAAAAAAAAAAAAAGGAGAATTATGATTAATAATGTGGTCTTCTTTTCAATCAGAAATCAAAAATATTTCTAGATGTAGTTCTGGTACACAATTCCAGTTATTAGTTTTGAACTGTTACTAGTCATTCAAGACACAGTACTTCACCTACCAATCCACTCCGTCGCACCCACCCAAAAAAGCCCCTGATGAGCACGGCAAAACTGAACCCACTTGGGACTCACGTGGAAAGGAGATTTATGTTTACTTATTTTCAAAGGGCTAGGATGGAGGCTCTTGCAGGAACCCTCTAACTCCAACAATGGTGCAACAATAAAGGTTTCCCAAATGAACAATAAGATTGTCATCACATTAAAGTGTGCTTTAGACACTGAGACATATTTCCTTCCACTTGACAGAACTGTTTTAACATTTACACAGGATCCGGCATGCAAGTCCACTGGACATACAAATATCTAAATCAGACTCCAAACCACGATTCTCTCTACACTGCAATGGGCACACTGCCTGTCCATAAAGCTTTATGACACTGCGCCCTCATACTCATAGTTACATGAGCTCCGCCCATATCAAGTTACTTCAAAAACAAAGACAAAAATAACACTGAAGACAGAGAGAATAAACTCCCTAACAACAGAGACAATGCCCATCTTGTGTGCCACTACATAACCCTACCTGGCTTAGTATCTGACATGCAGTAATCCACACACCAACAACACTGGCTAGCACTCACTAGGCTTTCTGTGAAATAACTCATTTAATCCTCATAACAACCTACAAGGTAAAAACTACTATCAGTCTCATCTCACAGATGAGTCACTATTTATGGAACAAGCAACTGAATACAAAACTTTCATACCTTATTTAATGAATGGACCAAAATGTTTTTTGCTCCAATATCCCTCAAATCTCTTTCAGCATCATACTTCAAATCATTTGAAACACTGAACCTGCCACACGAAAAAAGAAAAACATACAAATTAAACATAAATTCCATTATTCTAGCAGTTTTCAGGAAAAAATAAAACCAGGCCTTGACACCTATTATTTAAAACCCATCCCCACAAGCTGAAGGAACTATCCGCAAGTGAAAGCTCCCGGTCAGTCTTTAGCACTTACCACAATGCTCTTTTTCTACTCAACAAATAATTTTCATAGATGATCCCTGCTATCGTTCTTCCTTTTCCTACACCGGCACCATCACCTATTAAGAAGCCAGCACGATCTCCATTAGGTAGGAATGTTTCATGTTGCTGAAAAGGAAAAAGCTGGTAATTAATCTATTACTTTTGATATTCTGGTGATCAGTCTTTCATCCACCGGTTCGGGAACATGCAGACGTGCTCTGTTTTTATATAAATGGCGCACAGTTTGGCTTAGTGTGGATACTTTCCTCACGTTACTATATACTCTTTCCTGCTACCCTCACATGCGTCAAGTAAAGTTAACAAACTGGTGAGCACTCTTCCATACCCCTTTCAACACTTGCACAATTCAAATACAAACTTTTACATCAGATATAAATATGGGGAATGGTTGGCTATTTGGCCATTACTTATTTTACAAAAATGGAGTATGACAGAAATCCTTTCAAGACAACTGGCACAGCTCTGACACCTGAATAGTAATACCACATTTTATTCAATCAGTCCCCAAGGGTATGGGCTTTCGAATCTTTTCTAGCTTTCAGCCACTGGGGGGAAAAAAGCTACAACAAATAGCCTTATAAATATGTTATTATATAATAGTTCTATCGGATAGACTCCCAGTAATGGAATTGTTAGGTCAAAGGATATATGTATTTTTAATACATATTCCCAGTGAATTCCACCAGACACGCACTCCCCACATCTACACTACCCTTTAATCTTCTAACATATAAGTTCCATAAAAGCCACACTCATAAGTTTTTCATGCAAGGAAAACATACCCTGGATTAAAACAACTATATTACATGGTTTCAGATTAAAAGATAAATATTGTATGTAGTTATGACATATTATTGCTTACCTGGGCAGCATATGTAATTGCCTCAAGCTGTAATGCTGACAACCAGCCATTATCAATGGTTTCTTCAGAAATGGATGTTTTGTACCAAACATCAGGAGGAGTAACGCTGGATAAAGAACTAGTTTCCACAACAGCATCTGGGTGACGCAGGCCAATTTTTACTAAACGAAAATTTAAAAATACTTCATTTTAATTATTCTACGTAATAATACTTCTGGTTTTATTATAAGACATTACAATATTTTTCCTGTAACAGAAAACACAATAATAAGTAACTATACACTCTGGGATTCTATAAAAAGTCACTGACAGATGGTAAAGTACCTTTTAAATTTGACTAAAATTACTTATTTATCAACTACCTACAGTTTAAATAGAGAGTTGCTGGTTAAAAAGATCTAGAAAAATGCCAACTTAGTTCAGACAACCAGGTTCTCCAGTAGTAAGAGCAAAACCCTAGATTAAGGAGTTTACTTGAACGAATCATTCACTGCTATCGGTGAATCAAACATTTGGAATATAATTTTATCTTGAAAGGTATTTCAAAAGAAGTCTGGGCTATAAAATTAAACAGCAACTAACTCCCCAAAATGCATATAATGTGAATAGTTTAAAATAGGGGCCAGCAAACTTTTTGTATAAATGGTCAGATAGTAAATAATTTCAGCTTTGTGGGTCATCCAGTCTCTTTTATAATTACTGAACATTGTTGTAGCAACATAAAAGCAGCCATAGCCAATAAATAAACCAATGGGCTTGGCTATGTTCCAATAAAACTCCACTTATTAAAACAGGCATGGGTCCAGATTTAGTTTGCTGACCTGTGGTTTAAAGGCCCATAGATAAATTTCAATTTTTTTGTGAAAACTATTTAGGGGGAAAAACCCAGATACCAAAAATTTCAGATACCACAACCTGAAGTTCATTTTAAATGACTAGAAAGGGATGAGATCTTGGGAATCCATACATGGTTGGTAGAGATTTCTAGTTTAATTTAACTGGTATTATTGGTGGCTTTTTATATAAACCCAGAGTATAGAAAAGATAAACTCTAGCCAGATTTTTTTTCATCTTATTACCCCCATATAATGAATGAGAAAGTGAAAAATTATATACAAAAGCTAAAAGCTATTAATTTTCAACTTACTAAATGGATTCATTTCCACTAAATGAATCATGCCACTAAAAAAATGAATCACGGTCCTTATGGAAAAAAGGCAGAAATAGTGTTAATGTAAACTGAATTCAAATATCTCATTTTATTTTTAAGATTACCATGTTTTTATGGTTTGTTTTAGATAAGCTGTACAAACTATAAAAGCTAAGATACATATTTACATCTGTGCAATTTATTATGATTTTATAATCATTGCCAATATGAGCAAAATTAACTTGAAATAAAATAAAACTCAAACTTTTTTACTCTTGGTTTTAACAGACTTCAACTTACAACAAAGCTCTATATATATGTAGGAAAAAACCCACAGTAAAATTTTCTTGTAGATATTATAAAACACATGACAGTTTAAAACATATTACAATGTTCATACTTCTCAAATCCTGAAGTACCGATCCTGACAGATCCTAATAGATAATAACGTGTGTTGGGAAATTATTTAAGAGGAACCCAGAAATCTTTCACTATGTTGACAAGTCCCAAAGACATACATTTTATTGGCATATACTCTGCATAGGTTTCCGCATGGCCCATTTCTTCTTCATCTTCTTCCTCTGGTTCATCTTCCTCTTTCACAACAGGGACCTTCTGTAACAAAGAGAACGCATAATCAGTGTTAAGTCCAAAGACTGGAGACCCCAGCCAACACACAGGAAAATGCTTTCGCAGGAATATCCTCACTCATCAGGCTGGGAAACATGACACACCACTTCTATGTTCCCGAAAATCTGGGTCACACTTTGTGGCTTCCCTGCTTCTCCAATGATGAGCACAGACAATCCATGTCTTACTCTTATCCCTAACACACAGAGGTCACCAAAGGGCTCCACCTGCCTTCCAGCCATCATTGTCACAAACTCCTTTCCCTTTCAATACTTTCTACCCTCCCTGAGCATAGAACGCTCTCTAACCTCAGTCCTCACTCTTCATTCCTACTCCAGGAATACAAAGAGTAAGGGGTTTGGGGAGAAAAAGCAGATGAGCCCCAGCAGCACATCCTCCAACCTCATGGGCAGAAACTGTTTCAGTCTCACATCCCACCCTCCTTTCAGTTCACTTCCATCTGTCTTCTTGCCTTCAAATCCTAAACCCCAAAACTCTGGAGTTTAAAGGTTCTCCTGAAGAACAGAGAATTTACTTCAGACATCTGCGTCTCCACAGACACAACAACAATCATATATAGGACAGCCATATCATTTACTCTCCAAAACTTGGCACATGTGGGAGTAAAATGGGGAGCTATCAGTAACCACATCAGGAAAATAGGAGGAAACCCAGACTGTCTCAAGCAAACTGAGTGAATGGTCACCACAGTCTCATGTTCCCTTGTGTTTCTCCACAGAGTCTTAAAGGGGTAGAGGCAGGCAGGAATAGGGGAATAGGAAGACCGTGAACAAACCTCTTTTCATTACCAGAAAACCATTAGGAAAGCTCTTTATTAACGTGTGCTTGTTCAAGAAGAGCAGAGAGAAGCAGCTGTGGAACCCAGTATACCAAGGAAGGGAGAGAAGGAGAAAACCTGGTCAGGACATACACGTAATGCCAAGGATAACATGACACTGAAAAGTAATGGCAGGTTTCTTCTTTCTATTTTATGTATTTATTTAGTCTAGAGCAGAATATGATGGCACACAGATGCTCAAAAAATGTGAGAAGTAAAAGGAGGTAGGAGATAAACATCTAATCAACATTAACTCACGGAGTCCTCAGAAAAAAATCCACAAACCTCTGAATGTTCTCAGAAAGTACGTCAAAATAAAATCCAATTTCAGAAACTAGAGACAAAATGGGGTTAGCCAAAGAAACAGATATAAATTGCAATTCTGCCGTTATCCATTTGTGTAGCCTTGGGCAAATTACTTAAGTTCTGAACCAACCCCCCCACCTTTGTACCTTTTCTTCACCTATAAGATGGAATGCACACTATAATAAACGACCAGACTCCTCTTTTCTCCCTCTACCTTATAGTCTTCTACTTAAATTCAAAAACAAAACAAAAAATCACAAAGGGTATAATTGGAGGATGAGTTGGTAATACCAAAGGGTCACAAAATCCAGGGACCAGACAGGTAATATTTCTAAGCCCGCTGAATGTAAAATGGCAAGTGACATCAAGCTTAGTGTTAAGGAGAAAAATGGAGGGAGGGAGACTGTGGTACCTGGGAAATGCCTGCCTAACACACAAAGTAGATGGTCACTACTCAACTTTAGGCATGTTTTACTAGGTAGGCAATGTGGGCTCAGAATGGTCAAGAGAATCCGGAAATCAGGATTTTTTTTTTTTTAAAGACTTTTTTAGTTGTGGGTCCTTCTAGTTGTGGCAATGTGGGATGCCACCTCAGCGTGGCTTGACAAGCAGTGCCATGACCGCGCCCAGGATTTGAACCCGCGAAACCCTGGGCCGCCGAAGCAGAGCGTGCTAACTTAACCACTCGGCCACGGGGCGGGCCCCTGGAAATCAAGATTTTATGTATTAGCAATAAATTCAAAATTTTTCAAAATATTGTAGAGGCCAAACAAAACATACTTGTCAACTTGTTTTGGTCCACAGGCTACCAGTATGCAATCTGTTAGATGTTTCTTAACTGCTGGGACAATATAGGACTTTTGGCATATTACGAACAAACATGGGCTGCACTGGGAACCTGAGCACTACATAAAACATTTCTTAAAGAAAATGCTTTCTTACCTTCCAAAAATCAACTCCCAAGTAAGCTGTTGGCACACAACCATTAAGTAAACTGAGTACTGCAATCACTTGTTCTCCGGGTCCCTGTTGAACGTCAGGTACAGGTTGCTCTGCTCTCTCTCTAATTCCACATTCCATCCTCAAGTCCTAACAACCTTTTGGTATTGTTATGTTCAGTCATCCCCTATTTTCTTTCCCCTCACCCTTTTCCAATCTCCCAAGTTTGGTCCCTAATCACTGCCCTTCTGGATAACTTAACCAACATCCCAATCTGTCTCTCCTCCCTACCCTGACCCATTCTGAATTGGTGCTGCACCAAGTCAAAAGTCCTTCAAGCTCAACTCACGATCCTCCACAGAGCCCAAATCAACCATTCCAACTTCTTCCAGCAACCCAAGTACCCAGGCTTAGTGTCACCTATGCACACAGCCACCAACTCCCTGTGCCTATTAATGTTTTAGCTCCCTTCCTAAAATGCCCTATCAGTCTCTCCAGACTCAAAACTAAAGCTCCTTATACGTCCTCCATAAAATAAAGTCTTCCCATCAAGTTTAGGGAGATCTCACCTTCCTCCAAATTCATAACCCTTTCTCTGAGGATCACAACGCACTTTTTGCTGTACCTTATATACCTACTCAAACCATACCGTTGTCAAATTGTACGTTTATTGAAGGGGGAGCCATGCAGATACTTCTTGTAGAAACCCACCACACACACACATGCAGTGTTATACACAGCATAGTTATTAAATAAATGCAGGGAATCAAGTAACCCAAAGTATACAGCATCTCCAACACAGAAAAAAATTATCATATAATTACCCATACCTACACCATTATTTGATCTGACAGCTCAGGTTCAATCCTAAAACGAACATAGTTATCAAATACTTTTGGTTAACTTCACATTATCGTTTTTTCTGATCAGAGAAAATTCACAATAAAAAGATGTGAGTACTACAGCCTATCAAATATGCAAGTTATAATAACCTTGTTTAGTATATATTAGTTTATTCCAGTGAGGTTCAATGCTTATTCATTAGTTTATGTAGCTGAGTAGCCCCCCCTTCACCCAAAAAAAGTGTTCTAAGGGTTATTGTAGAGGACTTTTAGCCAAGTGTACTTTCATACCACACCAAAATACAGATGCAGATTTTGAAACTCACCATGGTCGGGGAAAAACTTCTCATCTTCATGTCATTTATCCATATTCTTGCTACTTCTTTATTAGAAGACTCTTTCTTTACTGTACCATTGCTTACATCAGCTGAGGGAGAAAGTCAATTTACATTTTAGAACAATTCCTTTTCCTACAGTTTTTATAAATTCAGTAAAGTTTACCCACTCCACAAATCAAAGAATACCAATCTGCTTATCACTAACTTAAATTAGGCATGAGGATGAAAACATTCAAAGCTATGTGTCATTATGGAGGTATGAATTAACCTTAGAAAACAAGCAACTTAAAAGGAAATACGTGCAGAGGAAATGTGAAAACTATTTATTAAAAAGACACCGTAACCAGAACTACTTGAGAGTTTATTTCAATACAAACACCAAGAGCCAGCATTACTTTGAGACACTTTACTTGGTTCATTAAAAAAAAAAATAAAACCTGGTGTTATCAAGAAGCCAGAATCAATCTCACCTGATTTGGTGGTGCTTACTAACTTTCAAAGCAAAACAATTATTTCTGGAAGGAAAAACACCAATTTGGGAACTCTCTTTTCCTCCTCCCCTCAGAATAAAGATCCAAACAATGAACCTTTTACACCAGTGGTCTGCAAATTCTTCTTAGATATAGCAACAGAACCCCTCAGTCCGAGTGTCAAAGTAGACCTGCTTGACTGAGGAGTCCAGAGCCCCTGTAACTAACGTCTATCCTCCAAGTACCCCTGAAGCTCGCCCACCAGTACCCAGGATTCTTGAGATCACAGTGTGAAAACCACACCAGAAGGAGTGATTAGCATCTTATCTCTTCTACCAAAAGACAAGGAGTTTTTGGGGGAGCCTGTCACTTGGGACTCCAAAATGACTAGTATTAAAGCATTAACAAAATAAAGAAGCTGGAAAAGAGATAATTACTTTATTTTGGGGCATGATTTGTTTAATATGATTGTGGGAGAGCCAGTGAACAGTTCACAGATAGTTACAGGACTGGAGTTCAAGTGAGAGATGAGAACCTAAAGAGAAACCCAAAGGGCTAAGGAATCCAAAAGAGGCAATACCCACACAGATCAGAGAAGAACATGCAAAACCTTCCTCTTAGCAGTTCATACTTTTAATGTTCTTCCTTTTCAGTAAAAAGATGACCCTTTCCAACAACACAAACATTTGCTCATCTTCAGCATTCACTTACCATTTCTTTTTCAGCCCTAGTCTAGTCTGATGGTTTCTCAGGCTTCCACACAAGGACAGCCTTGATTTGCAGTCTTTTGTCTTTTAAAAATTACTACATTGGATGTCCAAGATGTTACTGTATTAGGTATTCCTCAGTCAGATCCAAATCTATCCTGTTTTGTTTTGCTCTCTGAAGTCTTTCCTCACAATAGCATAGTCCTCTAAATTATGAGGGCATATGCTGTTTGAGGAGTGAAATGCTCAGAAAGCTACTCACATAAAAGCAGCAGTCTTTCTCCTCATTACATCCAAAAACTTAAATGAAAAGCAGTTTCCACTAACTGTTAATCACCCCCAAGTCTCCTAGGAGCCATTCCAGATGCTGCCCCAAACCTCAGTAGGTCAGGGCCACAGTCCTGCTCTCTACGGCGGAAAATGGAAATCAGTTCTAAGACAGTTAAAACAATTTCCCAACGGGAAATCTAACTGCCAGGTCGCAGCCAGCTCAAGACAATGACCTTGAGAATAAAACTAGAGCACAATGGTATGGACTCAAACATAAAAAGTAGATTATCTGGTATTTTTAATCATCTCTGACACTGGAGACAGTTAGTTCTACATCATCCTACAAACACTTTTTGCCCATTCCTGTAGAATGCCTTTAGTCCTCTACTTTATAAACACAACCAGAGTACAACTTCCAAGCAGTCAATTCTGCCTATATCAATTTCTATCAGGTATTAAAACTCATCTCCCACCATTAGAAAAGTAAAGCAGCTGTTTGGAAGGAGGAACTCTCTATTCAACACACATCACCTCATTCCAAGAGCCTGACGGGATGCTATGCACGTCCTAGCACACACACCTAGTGCTAGCACACAGCAGGAACTTCATGACTCAAGAATACAACGAACCCACAGAAATGTGTTTCTTAAAAAGGCCCCCATTCCTATGCTAACGCTATAAAACAGTGGTCAGCTCAGGAGATAAGTGAGGTGAGAGCATCTCCAACAGTGCTCACCACACAGTGTTATACAACAGGGACTCAAACATTATTTAGCCCAAGGGACAAAGGAAGGAAAGAATGTCCCTCCTAAGAGTTCACATTTTTCAGTTTCTAAAACTATACTACTATGATTTAAAATAGCCAAAGTTAAAAAAAAGACATTAATTCTATTATACTCTTAAAAATTCCCTTACTGTGCTAAATACAAAGCTTCCTCTGAGCACTCCACTTAAAACTGTAACCTCTTCCTACCCCATATTCCGTTTTCCATTTTCCTCCAGAGCACTTAGCCCTACCTAACATACTATATAATTTACTTATCTATTTTGTTTATTGTCGGTTTCTCTCTACTAGAATGCAAGCTCCATGAGGGCAGAGATTTTAACAGTTTTCTTTCTTCCCAGCCATAGCCTCAAAATCTCAGAAAAGTGCTTAGCACATAATAGGTACTCAATAAATATGTGTTGAATGAATAACAAAAATAGCCAGTCCAGAGAAGGAAAACTAACTATAAAATCTACATTCTTTGTGCATAAGTGAATTCTTAAAAAGGCGTAACCAAATGATTATTGAGCTTTTCCCCTTTAAATCTACACCTATCCTTAAAGCATATAGATTAGCTAGTGGTGATGGGTGCACAGCTCTGAATATACTAAAATCCAGTGAATCCATTTACCTTTTAAAGGGTAAATGTTATGGTATGTGAATTCTATCTCAAGAAAGCTGTTCATTAGAAAAAAGTATTATGGGTGCTCACTCTTCAAAGAACTATAATGAATTATCTCATAATGAAAGTCTGTGTATTTTAAAAGAGAACTTAGTAAAAACACAACAACCCACGAGCAATGAAGTCAATGACAGGCTAAATCAGAAAAGTGGAAAAGTCAGAGTTAAAGCAGCAAAGTATCAGTTTAAGGCTTGTTACCTCAAGTATGGTCCACCAGCTATAGCACCTCCAACAAGCTTGTCAGAAGTGCAGAATCGTGGGCCTCACCCCAGACCGACTGAACCTGATGCTATTTTTGAACAAGATCCCCAGGTGATTCATAGGCACATAAAATTTGAGAAGCAACGATTTAAAGGACTGAGAAAAACGTTAACTGGTTTTTCACAATACATAACACTGATATCTTACGGTGTTAATGTAGCCACCTGATAATTCTACACTTCATTTCAAAGTCAAATGCTAAGGCTTCTAAATGTTTGCTTCCCTTGAACTATAGAAACACTATAACTGTACAGAGTCATGCAGTTATTACTTCTTTCATGCCCAGTTCTTTTAAGACCTAAGCAAACCCTTAAGAACACACTAATATATCTTACCAAAGGCAGACAGTTGACACTACTCAAAACAGACTTACTGGCTGCTGTTGCAACTGGTTGAGCAATATTAGCTGGTGGCTTCAGTTTCATGAGTTCATTCAGACTATTATTTTTTAGTAGATCCTTCAGTTGAACCTGGTCTTTTGAAGGTGCAGAGGTCATGGCATTTCGTACTGCTGGTGCTGAGACTGAAGGGCGTGTGTTTGCAGTAGTCTGGATAAACTTTGTTAAAGTAATGGTTTGCCGATTCGTTGTTACAGGTGGTGTTTTAGTCATTACAATTGTAGATCCCAAGGTCGGAAGCTGATTTATTTGATTCAGCACAAACGTTGTCGTAGATGGAGGCTGCTGCTAGAAAAGAAAACCATACACGTCACACCACTGCAAAATGCTTCATTTTGTAATGTAGCCTATGCCCATAAACACAATAGGCCATTTAAAACTCTAAAGTGACTTCTATTCTTACCTAACAATTGGCACTTCATTTTTAATTAAATATGATTAGCTATAAACTACCAAGTTAAAGCACACCACTTCGAGGAAAAGAAGGGATAGCAGCAGTGTGACATTTCATAACTGTCAGGGACAGCAAGCATAAAATGGGACTATGCTAAGCAAGCTGTGATGTACAGTAACCCACATAACACAAGGACTAGGAAAAGAAAGGATTTCTAATCCCAGCACTGCCTCAACCAGGTAGATAACCTTAAGCAAATCGCTTCACCTCTGGAGGCCCAGTCTCTTTGAGGACAGTTTCTGTTTCTAACATTCTATGATTCCTGTCCAACGCTTCATTTGCTATCACAGAGACTACACTAATGTTTAGAACTTAACAAGATAAAAATCACCAAGCAGTTTTAAATTCTTGGGTCACAGGAAAGACCTAGCCTGGTAAATTACAAAACTAGGTGAGCATGTGGGGGCTACCTTTGAGCCTCAGACAAAGCTCCAAGCACCTTATTTTTTATAGTTGAGGTGGGAGCATTACAAGCTGGACGAAAATGCAAAAAAAAAAGAGTCAAGATTTGAGGATAACAATATGTCTGTGACTACAAGCGACTAAGGTACAACTGAGATATTTTTATAAATTTAAGTCTATTTCTACTTTCTTTCTTCCTCAAACTATTTATTTCTCCATGACTACTACGTGAAGAATCTTTTAGATTACTATTTACTTTTAAACAAAGTAAATCACTTTTAAACAAAACTCTCAATAATAATTTATCGTAAGTTATCAAATGTTAACCAGTTTATCCAATAATTTTACACCACCAGGCTTAAGGTAATAATAGCTTTGTTTAAGGTAAGGTCAGAGGAACTCCATATTTAAAGCACAATTACAATCACATAAAAATTACATATACCAATACAGAAAAGCTGTTTTAACAGACAAAAAGCCAAAATAAACCATACCAACAGACAAAAGCCGAAATAAGTAAAAATGAAAGGTGTAGTGGGATAGTATGCAGTTCATTTTTACTTCATGAATTATATCACTTGCAATAAACTAACTCCAAAAATTTCCTGTTTTGTCCTAATTATCTTTTGATCACCATAACTACCAGAAGAGTAAAATAAATGTTTTACAAAGTAGGAGGCAAGAGTAGGATATTGGGAAAGAAGAAGCAAAAAGCAGAACTAGTGAGATAAAACTATTTCATATTCAAGGTTATTTTCTTACTACAATCCTAAACTATTTTAGTAGTAATGTCAAAACTAAGTATTCTCACCCTAACATTTAATAGTGCTGGAGTGGGCACCGTCTCTGGTTCTTGTTTGACAGGAACTGCTGCTTCAGTCTCCAAGCCTAGTTCTAGCGCACTAAGTGGCACTGACTGGAGAGAAAACAACATCAGAGAAGGAAATAAGGAATGATGGCAGTGAATTCTGTTTCAAGAACAAGAGATGTATTTATTTTATTAAAACCAAAGAGTCAAGTTTTACATTCAAATGGAATGTAAAATCACTGATACTAGGTATAAAGCAACAATCTCTGCAAGCATAACATCTTCGCAAAACTGTGCTAAAATTCAGACAATGTGTATAGTGAAAGGTCATAAAAATGTTTCTATAATGTACAAAGACAACTATTACAGAGGTTAATGATCCTCCCACAATAACTCTAATTCATCTCTTACGTATATATCAAAGCAGAAATTAATGTCTTGATTTTCATTGCAAATATTTTCCACCTCATGAATGAAGACTAATAATATAAAAATAACACTCAAAGGTATATTTAAGATTAAGGCTTAATAAAACCCATTTCCATAAGTAGAAATTAAAATTAAGACAAACCTACTTTTTACAGAGGCTGTAGAAAACTCTTACCTGCTGAACCGGAGGGGTAGGTGTTGGAGTGGCAAGTCCTGCGTCTCCACCATCGATATCAAAGAGGTCATTCGGACTAATTCCACTTTCACTCAAAGCAGCAAGCAGTAAATCTTGCCCTGGCTCCACCATCTTTAGAACAAAATATTAAATATTAACATAAAACTTAAAACGACAATTAACTCTCTTCTAAATATAAACCAACCTTTTCTACCAAATCTATTCATTCAATATTTATGAAGAACCTGCTACATGTCAGACAAAAAGGATGAAAGTCTCTGATCCCATGAAATTCACATTAAGATGGAAAGAACAGAGAAGAAGGTAAAACACACCACAAGTACCTGTCTACAAAATGCTATGGGAACAGAGAAAGAAACGCTGAACTTTGCCTGGGGACAGAGGTCACAAAGATGAAAGCAGAGCTGAGTCTCAATGAAGAAATCAAGTGCACAAGGATCTTCTGGACAGTGCATTCAAACTCATGCAGGCATGAAAGACATCGGCACTCCTTAATAATGATGGTTGGAGTAATTCAACATGGGTAAGAAAGCTTAGAACAGAAATATGAGGCTCAGGTAGGTGATGGCAAGAGATGAGGAAGATATCACCCAGAGCCTTGTATACCGTGCTAGAGATTTCACTTAATCCTGTGGGTAATGAGGGTCACTAAAGGGTTTTCAGATAGAGGACTGCATGACATAGTCAGGTTTCTGACTTATAAAGATCACCTCACGGCAGTGAGGAAACAAACTGAGAATAGGGAGAATGAGACCAGAGGCAGGGGCACGTTTTAGGAAACTGCTACAGCAGACCAGGAGAGAGATGATGTGCTGTAATGGCAGGGTGTGGAGAGAAAGAAGGGGGAATGGACTCCAAGATATTTAGGAAGGAGAGTCCATGAGACTAAGTTTAAATAAAAACTTAAAATAGAAGGGAGAATATGAAACACACAAACAAAAGACCCTGAGTTGATGGATGATTAGAGTTAAGCCAGGAGAAAGTGAAAAAATAAAAGTTGAGGGGCCAGCCCAGTAGAGTATAGTTAAGTTCACATGCTCCACTTCAGTGACCCAGGGCTTGCAGGTTCGGATCCTGGGCACCCCCCTACACACTGCTCATCAAGTCATGCTGTGGCAGCATCCCACATACAAAACAGAGGAACATGGCACAGATGTTAGCTCAGCAACAATCTTCCTCAAGCAAAAAGAGAAAAATTGGCAAGAGATGTTTGCTCAGGGCCAATCTTCCTCATCAAAAAATAAAATCAAAAAAAAAAAAAGTAAAAGAAATTTGAAAGTTGAGCACAGGAGACCTGAAAAATGAGGTATATGGACTTTGGGGGGTGGGCGGGGGAGACATCTTTTTAGGAGCAAGTAAATACATTTTAGGTTGGGGTTTTCCAACTATACTCTTAGGAGCCAGATCAAAGTATTCTACCACCAAAGCGGATTTTTATCCATTTTGTAGGGGGAAAAAGCTTCACAGAGCTTTCTCAATTTTAACTTTTCTCATTAATTTATCTGAAATAACCTATTTATATATATACAAACATACTTATGGGAAATCTGACTGCACATTTTTTTTTTTTAAAGATTTTATTTTTTCTTTTTCTCCCCAAAGCCCCCTGGTACATAGCTGCGGGTCCTTCTAGTTGTGGCATGTGGGACGCCGTCTCAGCGAGGCCTGACAAGTGGTGCCACGTTTGCGCCCAGGATCTGAACCAGTGAAACCCTGGGCCGTTGAAGCGGGACGCTTGAACTCAACTACTCAGCCATGGGGCCGGCCCCAGCACTTGTTTTTCTCAGAAAACTAATTTCACGTTACACAAATAATACACTAATTTTCAACTAGTCCATTTGTTCTCAGACTGCGATAGAATTCAATGTCAGTGTTTCACTATGTCCTACAGAAAGAAAGATGTTAGTCAACAATACTATGACCATGACTTCCAACATAAGAACTACTGTTTTGGATGAAAGCACGGTATTTAACAGAGAAATTCTCTACTAGGTAGGTCTATGTCACATAAGCTCGTGAATCATTTAGAAAGTTCTAACAGGAACAGGAATGAGTTTAAGGTGGAAACCACAGACATCCAGAAACGAAACTAAGGGCAGACTTGCTACTTAAAACATAGGAGCAAGTACAGATAGTCCAAAAGAGATTTCCCCAAAGTTTTTCAGAGAAAGGAAAAAAAGCCTAAGGAAGAAAACACTTTGAGCAGGAAGGAGAAAGGGAAGAGGAACTGACAGTGACTAAGTATCTTTTATGAGCCTGACAGTGTTAGTGACACGAGCCCATAACAACCCCGCAAAAGACAGTACTACAATTTCAGAGATAAAATTCAATCTCAGAAAGCTTAAATTACCTGCCCAAGGCCACCCATCCAGATCTAGATTATTCAAACTCCCAAAACCCAGGCATTGTCTTTCCAATGAGCAGACCTAGAAGTCAATGTTGGTAACCTGTGAAGTTGAAACACTTAATTTCGAAATAAATGATAGTCTGAGATTAAAATTGGAAGGGGGAGAGAGCATTATCAGCAAGATACAAATTTTTTTTTAAAAGATTTTATTTTTCCTTTTTCTCCCAAAGCCCCCTGGTACAAAGTTGTGTATTTTTAGTTGTGGGTCCTTCTAGTTGTGGCATGTGGTACACCGCCTCAGCGTGGCTTGATGAGCAGTGCCATGTCCGCCACGCCCAGGATTCGAACCAGTGAAACCCTGGGCCACCGAAGCAGAACGCGAGAACTTAACCACTCGGCCACGGGGCCGGCCCCGAGCAAGATAGAAATTTTATGAAGGACTTGGACACAGAGGACACAAATAAGAGAAACGTTCCAACATGGATTTTAAACTAAGTTGATCCGTTTTTCTAATACGTAGTTGACCATACTTTACAAATCATCCTAGTACACAGCACAAACAAGTACCAAGAGAGCTAACACAATGCTTTAAAAACACTTTCAATCCATAAAATACTTCACTAGGACCACTGACCTGTGGGAACACAGGGTCTTGGCCCACTTGCTATGGTTAATCTTGACCTAGAGTAATAGAACTCCAGAGACTATCAAAATGTCATCTTTGTTTGTAAATATTAGAAATAATGATTTATTTATATTTGAAACAAAAGTACGTTGTTTTAAACCAGTGACTCCTCAGCGATAGACCACAGAACCACAGAACCCTTGGAGGCCAAGGGAACCATTACCCCATTAGATGCACACCAAGCCCTCTCTAATTATACTCCAAAGTACAGAAACGTCACTAATTACTGAAACAAAAAATCATTGAAAAGTGTTACTGAACTCATGACAGCTTTTTGAAATATATTTTTTGAACAATGAGCATTAAAAGTACAAAAATATGGGCCTGGCTCTGTGTCCGAGTGGTTAAAGTTCTGCACACTCCATTTCAGTGGCCCAGATTCGTGGGTTCAGATCCCAGGTGCAGACCTACTCCACTCATTAGCCATTCTGTGGAGGTGTCCCACATACAAAACAGAGAAAGACTGGCACAGAGGTTAGCTCAGGGCTGGTCTTCCTTAAGCAAAAAAAAGAGGAGGGTGGGCAATGGATGTTAGCTCAGGGTGAATCTTCGTCAGCAAAAAAAAAAAGAAAGAAAGAAAAAGAAAAGATAAAAAAATGTACAAAAATATTATCATGGAAGTGAGGAATTTGGGGAAGAAATTTGTTCAGATAAGAAATGATGGGGGGCTGGCACGGTGGCGCAGCAGTTACATTCACACATTCTGCTTCGGCAGCCTGGGGTTCGCCAGTTCGGATGCCGGGTGCGGACCTACGCACTGCTTGTCAGGCTGCGCTGCAGCAGGCATCCCATGTACAAAGTGGAGGAAGATGGGCACGGATGTTAGCTCAGGGCCACTCTTCCTCAGCAAAAAGAGGAGGATTGGTGGCAGATGTTAGCTCAGGGCTAATCTTCCTCAAAACAAACAAGAAAAAAAGAAATGATGGCAACAGTTATAAACAACACTATCAGTGACCTTTTCAAAATTCACAGGAATCAAACAACAACTTGAGACTCTCGGATCTGAGTAAGTGACCTAGTAGTGACAACATCTGTAGAAGTAGCAGGTCTTTTACAAGTTATTAATGAAAGATTTTAATTTTACATACATCTTCTACAGAAATGAAATCTAGGGATCCTTTCTCTCTTAGCCAATTGGGCACAGATTCTCCACTTGCACTTTTGTGCAGTGAGAAGGGGGAAAAGGCATAGACAGGGAACATCTATGCCATTCTCCATCTAACTCCCTTAGGCAAAACTCTTAATATTTAATCATATTCTTATTCTGAAACTATCACAGACTCACAGGATTTCAGTGCTCAGGGTGACAGAGAGCCCTTAAAATGTTCTATTATCCAGTCTTCGCCACCTTATTTTACAAATAAGTAAGATTTATTCCTGAGAGGGAAAACAACACTTTCACTTTGAACCCACTAAGTACAAGATAAATGCAAATACTGTTAGGTGTAAGCACTGTGTTACAATGTGTCTACAAAAGATTTCACAGACCTCAGGTGACATTTAATAAGTAGCAATCTAACAAATCCAAAAGTTACTAACTGCAGAGTGATTCTCAAACAATAGACAACAAAAAGGTTCCATTTTTATCATAAATACATTTGAAATCATCACCTATTTCAAAACAGTACACCTATCAAAGCATCTATGATAAATAAGAAACAAGGACACAGTAGTAGAAACTAAGAGCCATCCTTGGCAGGAAGAGAATCCTGAGAAATAATAGCCAATCAGAATGAAAGGATACAGTTCCCACGGAGAATACCAACACTGAAACCTATCAAGGAGGACAAGGTTCCTCTTGTTGAGACCTAAAGCAGATCTTTATAGCTCCAGGCAGATACAAGGGACGTATCTGCAGCAGCGGCAGCACACCACAGAGACTAAGGAGACTACAGAGTCAAGCAGAATACCTGGGTTCAAATATTGGCTACATCACCCACTAGTAGGATAATAGGGTCAAATAATAACTTCTGTGACTCAGTTTCCTCATCTTCCAATGGGAACAAAAATGGAACCTACCTTATAGGATTGCTGTGTTGACTAAATGTTATACTATTTACTTGGAATAAATATTAGCCTCTAGCTATTAACTATTGCTTTGATAAACATTAGTATCATGTCCAAAAAATGTTTTCTTCCGTATCTCTGATGCAACATTTTATTTCCCAGAAAACAAACTTTGTTGGCAATCTATTTAATAGTTAACCTCCAAATTAGCTCTATAAAATACTAGCTCCCTTTTCACCTGAAAGTGTCACACATCCAGTTTGTCCAGTTAATCAGTTAGCACGTCTACAGGAAACTGACAGACATCTTTAAATGTGCACAGATAATATTACTTAGCAAGTATCTCTGCCTCAACTAATAACAAAAAGGATTTTTTCTCTTTATTTACAAGAGCTTACTCAGCTTCAACCTTGCTTTTTTATGCAGCCCAGATGTGATGACTGACACTTGGTTTAAGAATTTGAAGAACAATGATCCACTTAGACTTTAGCTGATATAGTCGATCAACAGTATTTAGGGTCTACTGAGTGCTGGTTCCTTAAGAAAATCAGGAGGAAGAGAAGGCAGTTACAAAAGAGTTCGTTAGAGAATTTTCTTTACCTAAAAAGATATAATCTGTATTTTGAACACCTACTTCTCAAGGGAGCAATTGCTCAGTAAAATGACCCATCCTCCATTGCAAAACCTATAGGAAGAATGGATTCACAAAGCAACGTATATATTACAGACAAAGTTTCAAAAATGCTTTACAAAAGAAGCACAAGAAAGAAAGGGGGGGAGGGAATGGACGCTTTCTTGATCACCAGATCAAATTCAGATGGCTACTCTTGAGATTTACCATATGGTCGGACTGTTTCCTTAACCCTCAAGATAACCCATGAATAAATGCAACCCATTATTCTCTTGTCAAAGATGAGAAACTGAGGCTTAGAGAGATGAAGTATAACAAGGAAACAACAAAGCAAGCTTGGAGCAGAATTACAAACCTGGCTGACATCACATCCCTCCAAGATTCTCTACTCTTAAGCCTCTATCAGTATTTTTCAAACTGCTGGTCACAACGCAGTGGGTTGTCAAACCAATTGAGTGTATCATGACCAGTATTTTTAAATATTTCAGTACAGAAGAGAAAATTAGTGCAGAGCATGTAGAGAAGATAAACATTACTTCATGAAATGGGTTTTTCAGTTCTGTGTGTATACATACACAAACTCACAATTTAACATATTTCCTACTGTGGGATGCAGTAAAAGGTCTGAAAATCACTGATCTGTGCTATACACTGCCTCCCAAGAAATAAACTAATTTGATAAGCTTTGTACATTTTATTCATAAAATAGATTTCCTGCTCTTCAAGAGCCTATCCTTTTCATCTACAGAATTTCAGTGGTATCCCAACTTTATCCTTAATACTAATTAAGTTCAACCACATCAAAGTGCATCTGTCAATTAGCATCAAAAAACAAAGGGAATAGCACAAATTTTAGGATTACATCATTTTGATGATCAATTGGTTCTTTAACCTGAAAGCAATTCCTCTCAGAAAGTATCTTTACATCAACTTTAGGCAGGCAAAGCATGAGAACCCAGAGCCTCATGAAAAGTCGGGTTATTTGGTAAGACCAGACCTCAGATCTGAGTGTTCACCTCCTTCACAGGCAAGTCTCAAATCAAAGCTCAATTTAGAGACTAAGGAACGCCAAAATGTATTTGTAGCTAAAGTCTTTGAGGTAAACAAATCATTCAAAAAACCATGAAAGAATCTCAAGACTGCCTGTTTTTAAATAGCAATTTCAGCAAAACTCTTAAAACATGTAAAATCGCCTGACACATAACAGCATTCAATGAATGAATGAACGAATTGTAAACCAATAACTAAGTGCTCTTTTTTAAACTTATCCAGCAACTAAAGTAAAATTTATTTAAAATTCTGAAGACAACTGTATGCAATCAAGTTAAATTGGGAAATAAAAAGTAGAAGCCAGAGGAAAAAAGTAAAGACGTCTTCTCTGGTAAGGTTAATTTTGGGATCAACTTCTTCAAACAGGAAAATAAAACACTCTCTTGCTTGAGAAATTAAAATCTCACTCAAGGCACCAGTAGCAAATTGTCTTTTATCCTAGAAATTCTGTACTATCTTTTGTGCAATGACGATGGCTTCCCCCGCCGCTTACGAAAATCAGTTCTGATTGCCGTAAATAACTGGGAAAAAATGGAATCCCTCTGCACTGTTAGCTGGTTTAAGTGTCTGCAACTGTTAACTCGATTCGCGCTAGGGCAACTGGGGGTTTGACAGCTTTCTAGACCCTCCTGGCTGACTCTCTAGAAGCCCTACTCCGTCTCTAATTCTGGTTGCCTGGAGAACGTGAAACATTTAACTCAACATAAACTGCTAATAATCAATTTTCAAAGGTCAAAGGGGACCCAGTTTTTACCCTTCCCTCATCAACACGTGTTCAGTACAAACTTCCGGGTGCGGCTACAATTGGCTGCGCAATTCAATGGATAAAAACGTTGCTTTATTTGACTCTCATCTTCTCGCCCGTTCTTTTCCCACGTTTCTCAACCAGCGACTCCCCAAAACAAAAGCTTCCCACAGTAAACGCAGCACGCACATAGAAAGAGCTTCTCTGTGCGAGGATCAAGTTAGTGGTCCGCAAACATTAACCAAACAGAAGCACAAAGCCGGGGTGGAAAGGGGAGGAGCTGGAAGCCAGGGTCAGGAGAGAAACAATCACAAGGGTTCAGGAACATCCAAATCTCCTCAGCGGTTAAACCGACCCCAAAACCACTTCTGGGAAACCACCAGCACACACTGGTTTGGGGAACTTTAGATGCTCGTTACGCCAAACACTCTCCAAGTAAGCAAATCCCCAACCGCGTTCCCCTCCGCAGAGAGGCTTCGCAGGAGGTGAAATTAACCTCCTCACCGGGGGAGGCGTGAAGGTGGCCCCCACGTGTCCCCGCACCTTCCCCACCGCCCTGGGAGCGAGGCCATCAGAAAACCGCAGGGACGCGGTCCAGACGCGGGGCGACCCCGCCACCCCCCGCGCTCGCCGGGCCGGGAGCGACCTCCAGCAGCAGGACTTTTGAAGGATTGCGGAGCTCACTTTCCTGCGGGTCGGGGACTCGCACCCGCAGGTGACGCGGGCGGAGCGAGGCGGCGACCGAGCGGGGCCGGAGCCGGCGTCCGCAGACCCTGCCTCCCCGCCCAAACGGGTGCCTCCGGCCCGGGACAGCGGGGCCCTCGGGGCCCGAGAGCCCCACGCGCGGCCACCGCAGGGCCCGGTGCGGACGGGCGGAGGAAACGAGCGCGGCGGGGACCGTGCCCCCAGAGCCTCGGGCGCGCAGCCGAAGGGGCGGCGAGGGGCGAGGGAGGCCCCAAGCCGGGGTGAGGTGGCGCCCCCCCCAGCCCGGCCCCACACGGCCCCCTGAGGAAGGTGGGAGTGGGAGTCTGTCCGGGAGAGGGAGTGTGGAAACAGAGAAGGGCTGAGGGAAGGGCTTACTTTCCCCGCGGGATCCGACGCCGGCACAGCTCCTCCCGGGCGGCGAGAGCTTGGAGAACCAGAGGCGAGCGGAGCGGAGGCGGCGGTGGCGGCGGCAGCAGCGGCGTCCGGCTCTGCCTACCTCCCCGCCGCCATCTTGACGCCCCTCCCCCAGCCCCCCCGCCCGCCGGGAGGGGAGGGGGTGGGGCGAGGGATGAGGCGCCGCGCGCACGCAGCGCGCGCCGCGCGCCCCACGTGACTTCCTCCCTCCCCCACCCGCTCCGCAGCGCCGCTCTCCGCCCCGCCTCCCTCCTAGGTGAAGGAAGATGACTTCCCCCCCCATCTTGACCGCCCCCCTGCCTTCGCCGTCAAGCACGGACTCAGCCGGCTCCCGCCGACCCGGTACCAGTAGTTGGATCCTAGGAAATTCCGGAACCCAAACGGTCCATTACCGCGGCTCCGGGGTGGGCGAGGGGTGAGGGGGCCGGGTTTCCGAGAAGGGGGAGGGGGGAAGGCGAAGGCCGCCTAGGAGAGTCACGTGTCTACTGCTTCCGCTGGCGCTCGAAAGACCTCGCGAGAGTGCTTTCCCCCTCCCTTTCTCTCCCGCGGGCTGTTGGGAAGAAGGTCGGCGCTCTGGGTTGCCACGAGGAGGTCAGCCGGTGGGTCGGGCGCATGCGTCCCACACCTGCTTTGAAAGTCGTGCCAGGAGGGGCCCGAAGCTATTTTCAAAAGGCTTTGGGTGTGTGGCTTCGGCCCAGGAAGTTATCTAGTGGCGTCTCTGTCAGTTTGAAAAGCTCATGATTACCTCGTCTGTCCCAGAGAAAAATGTTCCCATATTCGTTGCTTGTTAGGCTCGCTCAAAGCGCTTTATTCAATATGAAACTGCAAGTGACTCGGTTGCTTGCCCCTGGTCCACTGCCATTAACAACACATCCTGAGGAGTGTGAGCGCGGTCAGCTTCACCACCTCTTTCCTTGCACACACCCGGTAACCTGAACGTTAATTTGTTCATCATCATTGTCAAGCAACGATTGCTGTAGAATAGGTCTGTCGCTACCACCTCTCACTGGTTTATTTTCATCTTCTATTTTGTTATTATTATTATATTAAATGCCCTAACCCAGAATAAACAACTTAACTTCTTGGTAACCCTTTTGTAAAGTCATTCTGAGAATGCTGTTTGACTCCGTTGCTTAGGTGGTAGGCACTCCTGGTGCTTCTTGCCCCCTACTGGCGGCGCGTCGCACTCGTCTGGGGCTGAAAGCAAACCCAGTCTTTGGGACACTTGGAGGTTAAAGTGTGAGCTCTTCAAGATAAAGTATGTTGGGGGAGACGGAGAAAAAAGTAGTTATGGCAAGAATAATTATGAACCTTCCAACTTCGCATTTGTGTACATAAATATGTCTTGTATGTGTGTACAAATGGAAACATTTTAAATGGCTGACTGATCACTTTACTTACTCTCTTTCATTTAATTTTTACACACAAAAAAACCTATAAAGGTAAAAATAACAAAAATAGTTCCATAAGAACAAGGCCCTCATCTGTCTTGTTCACTGCTATCCACTAGAACTAGTTTGTGCTCTAGTGTGGACCAAACAAGCAAGTACAAATCTGTGCCATTATGAAAGGATAAGGAGGTATGGAAGGGTGCAGCCGGGAAATCGAAGACGTTGTAGTTAATGCATCAGTGTCTTCGGAGCGTGGTTGGAACAATTCACTTACCAAGTGGCCCCCAAACTCTGGTTGCACGTTAGGACTAGATGAGTACCAGATTTTGGAAGTGGAGGTCTGACACAGAAACTCCACCCTCCCGGGGTACTTTCTGAACATCCAAGTCAGATTCTTGCTGCCGTCTCTGCATAATGTCTTTACTTTGAACTAAAGTAAAAGATGGTGTTTCAGTGGATATTTATACCATAACTGCACATAGGCATACAAATGTCATGCACAAGGTTATTCATTGCAGCGCTATTTCTAGAAGCAAAAGATGGGAAAAAACTTAACTGTCTTTGAAGAAAGTTCAGGTAAACTAAACTATGGTGTTTTCCTATAAACAGTTGTTCAAAAGAATGAAGCACCTCTATGAGAATCGATAATGATATATTTTGCTTGCACATACACATAGAGTGTCTCAGAATGACAACACAAGTAGCAGTTGTATCAGAGGATGGGAACTGAGGTACTGACGGTCAAAGGCAAGAGGAAGACTTCCTGGGTGCACCCAGAGCAGAGATAGTACTGGAACCCGATGATTCAGAAAAATCTCTATTCAGGCACAGTATTGACTTCCCCGTGGCTATTTACACTACACTTCTCACTCCATTCAACAAATATTTATTGACTCCTTCTGTGTGCCAGGTACTGTGTTAGAGGTTAGGGACACAAATTTAAGAAAAATCAAGAGAGAGGCAGGGGATGATCCCTGCCCTTGAGATTAATGCCCTTACGGTCTAGGGGGCATAATACAAAAATTACACAAAATATAAACTTGTAACTGTGACAATGCTACAAAGAAGTTAACAGAACCTGTTATAAAGGAATTTGATCTCGTTAGGGATTCAAAGAAAACTTCCTTGAGAGAATGATAAATAACTGAGCTGAGATTTGAAAAGTAGGTGTTAACTAGGCAAAGAGAAGAGGAAACAGCACATGCAAATGTCCTGAAACAGGTCAGAGCAAAGCAAGGAGAAGGGACAGTAACAAGACAAGTGCATCAGTTGGTAAGATGTCTGTTTCTCAGCTGCAAACCCCAGCTTCTCTGCTCTGCTTTGTGATGCACTGCACAACTACATTTCTGCTTTGCCAGCTGTGTCAGTGAGCGCTAGAGAGAGACTGCAAGGCTGGAGGAGGAAAAAGTTTCCTGTGCACGTCATCCCAGCAACACTTCTTCCCCCTGGCAGCTGCATTTCCTTCCCATAGCAGCAGCTATACCCAGTTTGCAGTTTTTCGCACACTTTCAGAACTAGCCTCATCACACCAAACTCTCTTTCCAGACACGGGGGCCCATGAGAGCCTACACGGGGTCACCTTCTAAGCTCAGAGACACTAGCACCAGCTCAGCTGAGCCTCCTTGGAGTTTGAGTTTCAGCAACATGGGACCCCTCGCCTACATTTCTCAGTTTAAGTGACACAAGTTCCTTCCCTTTGTCCCCTTAGCCTGAGGACTGAGATCTGCTTCCTGCAGTTGCTGCCTCTGTGACACCTTAAGGTTCTCTCTTTACCCTCAGTTACCTAGTTTACCTGTTTCTACCTAGCTAACAATTTCTTATATTATTTCCATTAAATAACTGGTGTAGTTTCCGTCTTCTGTCTGAACCTTGATTGATACAGCAAGTAAAAAGGAATTCCAGTAGGACTACAAAAGTAGATGAAGGCCATTCTCAAAGAGCCTTTTATAGCTAAGCGTGGACCTTATTTGTAGGCTGTGGGGGACTCATAAGCCTGTTATGCAAAGAACTACCATGGTTGGATATGCATTCTAGGAGGATGACTCTGGAAGCAGTGTAGCAGATGGATCTAAGAACTGGGCTGAAGGTAAGAAGGCCAGACAGGTGGAGAGAAGATGAGAACAGAAACTGGACTGGAGCAGAATTGTTGAGCAATAGAAGAGGGCCAGGTTCAAGAAATATTTCCGAGATAAAGCCAGCAAGATGCTGTGGCTGGCTGGCTAGGGGTGGTGGGAAGGGAGGAGTCTAAGACAGTGTCTCACTTTCTGGCTTAGGCACCTCGGTAGATAATGGTGTCATCAGTTCTATGACCTCAGGAAAACAAACAGATCTGAAGAGGAAAATAACTGAGTTTGGCTTTAGGTATCAAGAATGTTTTGCTTATCTATTGCTGTGTAACAAACGACCCCCACACGTAATGACTTAACACAACAACCATTTTGTTATTTCTCATGATTGTGCAAGCTGGGCTTGGCTCAGCTGGACGGTTCTTCTGCTGGCCTTGCTAATAGTTACTTGTTTGTCTATAACCAGCTGATGGGTCAGCTGTGGGCTGGGCTCAGCTGGGATGCTGGGACAGCTGTATTTCCCTCTCTTCATGTGGTCTCTCCAGCAGCCTCTCCATGGTTCTTACGTCGTGGCTCAGGGCTCCTAAGAACAGGAAAGCAGAAGCTTCCAGCCTTTCTTAAATCTTAAGCTTGTAACTGAGACAGTGATGTTTCCACCACATTCTGTCAGTTAACAAGAGCAAATAGAACTCATGAAAAGGCAGCACAAGGCTCTGAATAGTGGGAGGCATTGTTCACTGGAAGCCATCAAGATAAGTCTATCGTAAGGAATTCTGAGGGGCCTATAGGACATGCAAGCGGAGATGTCTAGCAAGCAGTTAGAGTCTACAGCTTGAGGATCAAGATGGGGATTAAAACATGAGAGAGGACACAGCTGTTCTAGGAGACAATGCAGGCAGAAGAGCAGGGGGCCAAGGGCAGAACCCTCAAGGTCTGTATCTAAGAGGTGAGCACTCATTGAGCCTGAGAAAGGTCAATCAGAGAGGTCAAGGCAGAACCAAGGAGAGATTATATCATGGATGCCAAGGCAGTAGAGTGTCAAGGAGTGAGTGGTCAGCAATATCTCGTGCAGCAGAGAGCACCAGTGGCTGAAGCATCTATTGGATTTTTCAAGAGGCCAGACATCATGGTGGACAGAGGTTTTGTTGTTGTTTTTACTTAATTTTTTTAGAACAGTTTTAGATTCACAGCAAAATTGAGGGGAAAGTACAGAGATTTCCCATATACCACCTGCCCCTACACACGCACAGCCTCCCCCTTTATCAACATCCCCTACCAGAGTGGTAGATTTGTTACAATTGATGAACCTACACTGACACATCATTATCACCCAAAGTCCATAGTTTACCTTAGGGTTCCCTCTGGGTGGTGTACATTGAATGGGTTTGGACAAACGTATAGTGACATGTATCTGTCATTACCAGTATCAGAAGATTTTCACTGCCCTAAAAATCTGTGCTCTGGAACAATGGTTGTTTTTGACTGCCCAGAATCCATCTCTCTTCAGGCAGCAGCATCTTCATTTTCTCTCTCCCTATCAAAGTCCATGTGGTTTGGAGAGCGCTAACCATCTCCCATACACATCACTCCAGAGTTGAGCATGTAATCCAGGTCTGGCCAATTGGAATACTGGGTCCACTGCCAGGTCACATTGATTAAGGCCAATGAGTTTCAATTCCAGAATTTTGTTTTGAAAAAAGTAAGAAAAAGACACTCCCTTGCCTCTGGTGCTGCTAAGATAGCATTCGGAAGTGGAGGCAGCGACCAGGTAGAGTGAGAGACCAGTCTGTGAGGCCAACCTAGAGAACACTGGGGCAAAGAGGTGGACAGGGAGAAAGAGGGAGAGACTACAGCCTGAGGACATCCTTTGAGTCGCTGGATCCTGCCATGCCTGAAGCTACGCCTACCCCTGAACTTTTCTATTATGAGAGACAATAAACTCTCTTATTTCCTTGAACCAGGTTGAGCTGGGTTTCCCTCATTTGCAGTCCAATGGTCTTAACCAATACAGATACTAATTGAAGTGCAATGTTGAAAGGTTAAAATATTTATTTAAACTAATTTTTAAAAGTTTTTACTGGCCTAATTATCAGGCTTTTTTGAGTATGGACCGATAATGACTCAAACTATCCCAAGAAAGTAGGGACATTTTTAATCTATATAGAGTATTTCTTTAGGATAGGGAAAAATAGGAGAATGGAAAGAAAAATAAAGGCACAGACTTAGCATACAGGCCCTCAGTCATCACAAGTAACAAGGGTTGAGTTTCTTGCCTTTAAACGTGCCAGGTATCCAAGAATCGTCACCTCTTTCTTAATATGAATTTCCAGAATGTTCTGACAACTCTTCACACACAAAAAGTGTTTATGGCCATTATCTCTTTCGATCTTTACTATAACCCTGTCTCTACCGTCCCTAAGGTATTATGGTAGCATATGCATGGGATTGTTCTGGATCTGGGAGATGGAGATCACAGGAGAGGAGTTTCTGCTGTAAGAGTTTCTGTATGTATTAACTTAAAAAATACTTTTTATGTTTTTATAATGGAAGCCCTGCTATTCATTTTTGTAAACTTTCTCTTAAGAGCACATTTAAAATATCTAAATTATTATTACTTTTTTAAAGGTTTTATTTTTTTCCTTTTTCTCCCCAAAGCCCCCTAGTACATAGTTGTATATTCTTCGTTGTGGGTCCTTCTAGTTGTGGCATGTGGGACGCTGCCTCAGCATGGCTTGATGAGCAGTGCCATGTCTGCGCCCAGGATTCAAACCAGCGAAATACTGGGCCGTCTGCAACGGAGCCCATGAACTTAACCACTTGGCCATGGGGCCAGCCCCTAAATTATTTTTAACAAAAATATATTGTTATGGGTTGAATTGTGTCCCCCACGAATTCCTGTGTTGGAGTCCTAACCCCCAGGAGCTCAGAACATGACCTTATTTGGAGATAGGATCTTTACAGATCTAATCAAGTTAAAATGAGGTCATTAGGATGGGCCTTGATCCAACATGACTGTGTCTTTATGAAAGGGGAATTTGAAGACAGACATGCAGACAGGGAGAGCATCATGTGAAGATGAAGGCAAAGGTCGAGGTGATGCTTTTCCAAGCCAAGGAATGCCAAAGAAAGTCAGCAAACCTCCAGAAGCTGGGGGAGGGGCGTGGAACAGCCTCTTCCTCACAGCCCTCAGAGGGAACCACCCTGCCAACACCTTGGCTTTGGACTTCTAGCCTCTAAATTTCCCCCCTATATATTAATATGTGCCATATAGAGATACACAATGTATGTCATATATTTGGAACTCAGGCAAATGAGAATAAAACAATCCTCTCTACCTCATAGGCTTATTGTTAACAAAAATACATTTTTGTTGATTAAGCCGCTCTCTTTGTGGTGCCTTTGTTACAGCAGTCCTAGAAAACTAATACGACTATTCAGAGCATCTCTCAGAAACAAAATGGTGATGTTCACTCATCCCTTCAAACTCACAAGTTAAAGATCCATCCAAAAAAAAAGCCAAGAAGCCCCCACAGAAAGAAAGAAAAACACCCTTGCAAATTAATATATACATTTTACATTTGCTTTTTCAATAAAATGATAATTTTTAAAACTTTAAGGAATTCTCAATCAATTGAACAACTAGTTTATAATATCTTTTCCCAATGAGAGTTGTGGGGAGAAAGGAAGCTATATCCATTTAACAGATGAGAAAAAACGCTCATCAGGCATAAAAGCCATTGAGTATATCATCCGATGCCAAATTTTACACTCCAGATACCATTTTTGTGTTCATTCTTTCCATATTCAGTGACAAAGAGCCTGACCACAGAAGCCTGTCTTGAACAGCTACTTAATAGACAAGTTTTGGTCTCCCTCTGAGGACACCAAATAAAAGAATGGAGAAGGAAGTGTTAATAACTCCAGATTACAGCAATTCAGTAAGATGCAATTTTGTAATGAATGCTGTTTTATTCACCACTGAATGGCTACCATTTCAAACTCCTACATCCCCATATGCTTTATATTCATTCTCTCATTTAATCCTAACAATAAGCCTATGAGGTAGAGAGTGTTGTTTTAGTCTCATTTGCTTGAGTTCCAAATATATGACATACGTTATATATATATATATATATATATATATATATATATATATACTGCACATATTAATACATATGGGAGAATTTATATATTTATATATGTATATATCCATCCAATCCATACATGCATGCTTATATATAGACACACATACATATAATAGAAAGAAATATCTTTTCACAGAAGAATGCAGTGCAGTTAGTAGATCACAGTGGCCACAGGCTGTGGAACTTTAGGAGAAGCTTGGTACATTTGGTGGAGCCTTATAAGAACTGATGCTAACAAAGTATTTAACAATAGCAAAAGCCTGGAGCAAATATGAACACAAAGATAACACTATCATAAGGAAAGTCATCTCAGCCCTGGTTGATTTCACCCACATGATGTGGCCATCTTAGGAAAGTGGGGACCACTAAGCAGACATTCCAGAAACATGTCACATTATTCCCAGATTCCAAGTCTCAAAACAGATTGTTGTAACTTATGTAACTATTTGCAGTGAGTTGCTGTTCGGATTCACCAGTCTATCCTTTGCTTGAGACCACGTATGTGGTGGCTTCCATTAGACTTGGAATATAAGTCTAAGTCCTTACCATGGCCTTTGTGTCAGCCTGGGTCTGGTCAGGAAAGCATTTTTAAATAGGAAATGCAGTGAACAGGTGATGGAGGACTGAAAAAGCAAAAAGGGAACATTGAGCTACCTTCATAACAACTGCAGGAAGTAGTTCCCCCCGCTAGGCTGGAGAACAAGGAGAAGAAGTTGGGGTTCTCAGAGCAGGAGCCCTGGAGAGCTGGTTCTTCTGTCTCTAACAAAGGGACACCATCACGTTGGCTGGTCCCTCAAGAGCTATGGGAGGGGCCCTGCAAAGCTGGGCTTAGAACTCTGGAGAGGGGCTGCTGCTGGCACTGCTGAGGGAGCACACTGAGGCTGCTCCGAGAGTGAGGAAAGGACCTGGAGACCGAACCAACTGACCTGCCACAAATAAAATGTCATTACTTAAGTGACCCTGATGAGAATAGCAAGTAAACAGGCACGAGAAAGTCTCTTGTCCCTCTCCCTGCCTTCCAGTCTCCCTGTATCCTCTCCTATTGACAGAACCTAACGCTCGCTGACAAAGAAGCAATATGGTTTGCAGCTACACTATCACAGGGCAGGGTAGAAAAAAGTGGATTTGGAGCTGAGAGAGCAGCACAGCCGTCAGGGGCCGATGTGACCTGGCCCCTACCTTTTCAGCCTGATCCCCTCCACTCTCACCGTCGTGGACGCACACATTGGGTTGGTTTGTTTTCCTTCCTAAGCACACCAAGCTCGTTCCCCGCTCCAGGCATTTGCACCTGATCTTCCCTCTACCTAGAAGTACCTTTCTTATTTAGGGCATAATTTAAAGCCGCCAACTCAAAGAAGGTTTCTCTGACTTCACCAATCTAAAAAAGCAATCCTTTCTCCAGTCACGCTCTATAAAATTCCCCATATTCATTTTACTGATAGCATTAATCACTATTTAATATCTTTTTAAAACTAATTGCTTGTTTGTTTCTTCCCTAAAAAATATGGGGAAGGGTCCATGTCTTTTTGCCACTGTGTCTTTGGGGGACCAGATAGTGCCAGGTATACAGCTCAACCAATGTTGAATTAATGAATTTTAGAGAAAGTGAAAACCTCTATGCACTTATGGAAGCTGGAAGGAACTTTGGAGATCACAACCCAACTCCATCATTTGACAGCCAGGGAAGTCGAGGGCCAGAGAGCTGAAATAATGGGCCAAAAGACATACAGCAAGTTAGCGCCAAAGTGTCACTTTCTACTTTTCCTTGTACTTTCACATGCCTCACCTTATTTGGCTTTCCTGCTTTCCTAGTGTAATGGTAGGGTCCTTGGGCAGTGGTGGGAGTCTCCAAAACCTTCTTGGGGACCAAAGAGAGAGAATGAATAAGGGACTCTTCCCACATCCCCAGGAGGAGCCCCCAGGGAAGAGCTCTTACTGCACACTTTCCCTGCCTTCAAAGCAGAGAATACCCATGCCACCCGTACTGCTCTGGGAACAGTGATGAGGCTCTCCTGGGTGGAGAACAGGGCATGGTGGTTTCCCTGGGGTTAAGGTAGCCATCTAGTGGACTCACAGTCAAAGAACTGATCCAGGCCGTGTAATTAAACTGCTGGGTGACCTTGGGCAGCAAGTAAATTACCTGTTCCCTCTGGTCCTGTTTCCCCATTTGTAAAATGGGTGGGTTTGTTGGGGTAGGATCTGGGAGGTTTACCCACCGACCCTGTTAGTTGGTAGGAACCGTGCCAGATGGTTTTGAATACTAGAAGAAGAGACTCAATAAACCTCTCAAATCTAGGAGTGAATGAATTAAACTGATGGAGGGGTCAAGGTTCTGGAGATGCCAAACTGCTAAGAGAGCTATAAGGCTTCCCAGGTCATAAGGGCAGGTGAAGGGTCAAAGGTCGGGTTCCAGTCAAGCCGGAGAAAAGCCGGAAGTCCCAGATCCTGTTCACTCTGAGCTGGAGCTTTCAGCCACGTGACTAAACCTCCCAAGACCGAGCTTCAGCACCGGGAGAGGGTGGGGTTTGGGGCTCCCCAATGGCAGTGCGGGTGTCCTTCCACCACAGCCAATCAACGCAGGGAGACGGTAAAATTTAAACGCCCTCCCACCCCCTCCACCAGGACCTGTCCCTACAGCGTTGGTACAAAGTGCCGCCGCTCGCCCCGCCCCCGCCCAGGAGGCGGGGAGGAGGGCGGGCTTTCCCCGCTGAGGTCGCCTATCACGGCGGGCGGCCTGAGGAGAGGCGGGCGGCGGCGCCAATCAGGGCGGCAGCCGGCGCTCGGCGGAGCAGTTGGCTACAGTTGTTGCAACTTTTTTCGAAAGCCGCGTTTCCCGGGAGATCCTAGGCGGTGACAGAGCCAGGCTATGGCTAGAGGTATCTGCCCAGGTGGCCAGCTCCGGCCGGCAGGGGTGGGGGGGCGTCTCCCTGGAGGAGGGGCCGGGGTAGCGGGAGAGGCGGGAAGGCGCCCTCCTGCAGGCTGCTCCGACTGAGCGCGGGGACCGGGAAGGGGGGAAAAGGGGGCTGCGGAACCTTCCCCGCCTCCCGTCCCGTCCCCCCGCCCCCCCGCTGCTCTCCCCCTCCCTCCCCTCTCCCGAAGCCTCCAGAAACCTCTCCCACTGCCGTGCCTCGGTTTCCCCTCTCTAAAGTATGGGCAACTGTTGGCCTGCCTTTCCAGAGGCAACGTGTCCATATGTCAAAGCTGTTTGGAAACTAAAGCACAGGGCACCTCCAGGGAATGGTTGCTATTGATACACAGAGGAGGGAGGGTGAGGCTTCGCCTGCTTCGGTGGGGGGTGCTCTCTCTCGTTGGGAAAGGAGGCGACCCCGAGGCGAGGGCGCTGGTCGGTAACCTACGTCTGGGCGAGCGCGTGGGAGTGGCGCCTTCCTTCCCTCCCCACGCCCTGAGTCAGTCAGCGGCCCCGCTGGCTCACTTTGGGGTGAGATGGGTCTCCTGGCATCTCCCGGGGCGGCCCTTCGTCTCCTGCCTACGGGAGATGGCTTGGGTGGGATTGGACAGCCGCGGGAGGCGATGTCCGGGCCTGAAGCCCTTTGCACACTCAGTTTGCTGTCAGGACAGTAAGACCTACGTTATGCGGCAAAGTGAACTCCAGCCGCTAGTCATTCCAGCCGCTGTGTCTCCTTCATGTAAAAACTTGAGCGGGACGGTTGTGTGGAATTATTATTTAAAAAATATATAACTTGAGGTTTTACATCTTTCTCAAAATCCCAAGGCATTGCATGTTAGTCGGAATTTCCTTTAATGCAGTATGCTCCCTACAGCAATAATAATGAATAAAGTAAGGACTCACTCAGCAAATATTTATTGGGCTGGGCCCCTTTGTTTTCAGGCCCTGCACCCAGTTGCATCATTTATTCTCCCAGCATCCCTTTAGGGTCTTTTGGGACAAGACATACCCAGATTCTGATTAAGAAATGAGGCATAGTGAACTTCAAGTTAAGGAGCTTTATAACCTAATCCACAGAGAAAATTAAGACAAATATTTTCAGATAAGCGTTAAGCATTTAAAAATATACTTAACAGTATCTGACAAATCTTAATAAAATTATGCTTCCCTGGTTCATTTTTCCCATCATAGCAAAATATTTAAACTACCTATTTCAACTGTACTGCATTTGGAAGAAAAAATAGCTTGCTTTAATTAATCTATGGGGGGAAATGAAACTAAGCGCTTTGCCATTGAAATACTTAATATGGGCAAATAATAATTACCATTGAGGGTCAGGCACTTTATTATCTCAGTTAATCTTTACAAATTGTTGTTCCCATTTTTCAGAGGTAGAAGCTGAAGTCCAGAGTCACTGACCAGACTCTGGCCATGCTGTGTCATTGCTTGTTCCACTCCACCTCCCTTAGCCAAAGCGGAGACAAATTTTCCAGCTTCTTCCATGGCAGGCTTACAAATCACCTTTGTAATTTATTGGTTAGTGATTCTGACTGTCTCACTTGACCCCTAAACTTGTAGTTACTTATTTCATAAGGCTTTATTACTATTGAAAATTATTAAATTGAGCATTTAGTGTCATAAATATCAAATCATTTACTGTACTTCAAATGAAGGATCAGTCTTTTTCTTCTAGAAAAGCAGGCTTTGTTCCAAACTTGTAGTTCACTTTGAGAGCCCCGCTGGGTTACATGAACAAAATGTTCAGATATCAGGGAACTCCTCTCTGGTTTTGGAGCTTTACAGTCATGTAAATGTTTTCAGCCTCGACTATATTAGTTTGAGGAGGATTGGTCCATCTGCCTTTCTCCATCTCTGCTGCCATTGTTGGATGGCTCCCAATTGATCTCCCTCTTTCTACTTTTACCATCTCCCGTTTATTATCCTTTAGCAGCTAGAGTGGTCCCCAAAACACAGATTTTTATCATGTGAGCCTCAGTACTCCCTCCTCCCCCAACCTCCCCATTGCTCTTAGGATTAAATCCATAATCCTCACCAAGGCCTATAGGGCCCTACTGACCCCTCTGGCCTCACCGAGCTCCATCTGTCTTTATGTTCACTGTTATGTCCTTAGCACAAGGCCTGGAACAAAGTAGGTATTCAATAAATGTTTGTGGAATGAATGAATTGCTATTTTAGTGTCTGACTTCAAAGGAAGCAATACACATTCTTTATGGTAAAGTACCTCAGACAGCAGAACTGGGTTCAGATCCCAGCTCCATCATTACCTTCGTCTTGTAACCCTTAGGCGAGTGAGTTGTCTTCCCTGAGCTTCAATTCCTACATCTGTGGAATAGGAATAGTACAGATGTAGTATGATTGGGAAGGCTAAATTCAATAATGCATTATTACAGGGCCAGACATAGTGACATAGTAAACATTCCCGAAGTGTTAGCTATTAGTATCATTGCTGTTGAATCCTATTTCTCTGAGATCCTGGGCAACATTAAGAGTTTTTATTTCTGCTGGTGGGTTTATTTATTTATCTGTTTATTTGAGGAAGATTAGCCCTGAGCTAACATCTGCCACCAATCCTCTTTTTTTGCTGAGGAAGACTGGCCCTGAGCTAACATGTGTGCTCATCTTCCTCTACTTTATATGTGGGACACCTGCCACAGCATGGCTTGACAAGTGGTGCATAGGTCCGCACCTGCGATCTGAACTGGTGAACCCTGGGCTGCCGAAGCAGAATGTGCAAACTTAACTGCTGCACCACTGGGCCAGCAGCTATTTATTTTTTAATTACTATTTTTTTTTTGCTGAGGAAGATTCGCCCTGAGCTAACATTTGTGCCAATCTTCCTCTATTTTTTATGTGTGTCACCACCACAGCATGGCTGATGAGTGGCATAGGTCTGCGCCCAGGAGCCAAACCTGTGAACTCCGGGCCACTGAAGCAGAGCGTGCTGAACTTAACCACTACACCATGGGGCCTGCCCTGGTTATATTTATTATATGCATATGAACAGCTCATGTACAGAGAAAGGAAAGACTATTTTGAAACTTATACCGAATGATTTATATCACATGTTCTAGGTACTAGAGCTGCAGAGTTGGGAGGAATGAGTGCTGGATTTGTATTTTAGTGTATCCCTTGCATTTGAAGGCTACCATAGAGAAAGCTATGGCCATGAGCATGTGTGTATAGTGTGTGGGGCGGTGTTAAAATAGTATGGGAAGTGGACAAGATGATCTGAGTGGCTGCTTCCTGCTCCCAAACTATGATTCCCACAATAGTTTGGCAACAAACCCCAAACTTCCTCTGCCCGTCAGGTGTAACAGACACTGTTTCACGTGGCTCGGCCTGGGTGTCAGAGGGTCACTTTAGAATCTCTTTCATTCTCTGCATAGTCTCTTGGGTATTCAAATGGGCTGAGTACCCTACCCCACTGGAGTTACTGGTTGAGGTGGGGACTTGGGGTAGGGTGGGGGGTTCCCCAGTCCTGCCCGGAAGGATGCTAAAGCATGAGCTGGTTGGGGAGGCACTGTCCTAAGCGGTGCCCTGCTGTGTAATCCTACTCAGTCTTATCCCTTCTAAGGAGAGGCAGCTACTTAAAGTGACAGCTATTTGTTTATCTGTGGATGTTGGGGGGTGCTCCGGGTGGGTGATAGAATTCGAGTTACTTGGTTTTTATCCATGAGGTTGCTGAGGCCTAGACTGGGCAAGTGACTTGGCCATGGTCACAAAGAAGCTCTGAGGCAGAGGTAGGGAGAGAATCTAAGTCCTTGCCTCCCAGGCCATGACTCAAACAGCAAGAGCTAGACGCCCCAAGGTGTCTTGTTTGCATCTATGACTCTGCACAAATACTGTGACTCTTTGGCTATGGGCCCTCAAACCCCAATGCCTCCAGCAGAGTGGCGCAGGGCAGTGAGCTCTGCTGAGACAAGACACCAGGGTGCCTGGAACCCCCGCCTACCAAGGACATTTTCTCATGGGGGGGAACAGGAGAACGGGGTGACTTGCTAAACCCTTCTGCAACGCTCGTTTCTTTAATCTCATCAGTAATTGGGAAGGGTAGTGGCTGGGAGTGTAGGCTCTGGGGTCAGTTGGCCTGGAAATGCATTTCTAGTTCTGAGAACTTGGCCAAGCTCCTCACTTCTCTGAGCCTCCGTTTCCCAGTCTGTAGCAAAGAGATAATAATGGTGTGTGCCTTCATAGGGCTGTCATGGGGTTCGAGTGAGATAACTTAGGCAAGAGAAGCTCCCAGCAAAGTTACCATTGTAACTCGTGGATCTGTCACCCCAGGCCCTGTACCGGTCGTGTGCAGACCGCCTGGGTTTGACGCCTGATCCCATCACTTTCTAGTTCTGTGGCCTTGGGCAAGCCCCTGCATCTCTCTTGAGCTTCAGTATCCTCAGCTTAAACGGGTTTGCCACAGTACCTGCCCCCCATGGGTTTGCCGGGAGGATTGAATGCCCTTAAAACGCTCCGTGAGCACAGCTTCGGGCACACAGGAAGGCTCTCGCCTGTCGCGTTCCCCGCTGCGGCTTGCGCCTGGCACGGACGGGTCTCCCAAAATACTCGTTGAGCCAGCGAGAGCAGGCGCCCGGCCGGCCGGCAGCCCGCTCTGTCATTATCGAGTTTCCCACCCCTTCCTCCCCGAGTGGCCGCGGCCGCGCGCGAGGGGGCGCGCCCGAGTCGGGATTCGTCGCGGCCGCCAGGCCCGCCCTTTCCTCCCCTCCCCTCCCCTCTCCTCCCCTCCCCTCCCCCCGAGCCTCGCGGCGCCGCCCCTGCCAGCCCCTCCCGGGCCGGGAGCCGGACGGTGGGCGGCGGCGGCAGCGGCGGCGGCGAGCGGGCGGGCCGCGGAGGACGCGCCGCCTGCGCTCCCTCCCTCCTGCGTCCTCGGTCCCGGGCCGGCCGGGCTGCCGCGGCGCGCGGGTCCGGGCCCTGCTCGCAGGCCATGGGGGAAGGGGGCGCCGTGGGGCGCCGCCGGCCCTTC